>NW_014543120.1:144922-148917 GCF_000741045.1 Vigna radiata var. radiata | reverse complement strand
AGGGGAGGCTAAGAAAGTCGCATAACAATTAATTAATCAAACTAATATTCAAGAGGAGTAAATATGAGAGGGCGGATTAGATGAAATTGTAAACCCCCAACAACATCCATTCATCCATTGTTTTCTTTTGTCAATTGAATCACCTTTATTTTGCATGTTAATATTTTTGTTCTCAAATCCAATTTATTAATTTTTATTTTCAAGTCTTATTAGTTTAATTCACGCGAAAGAGAAAGCCATTCGAGTCTCTTGGGAAAACGATACTTGGTCTTACCATTTATATTACTTGTACGATTTGGTACACTTGCCAATTTGTCAACAGTTACATAATCCAAATGGATTTTTTCTATAAGCGAATATACCAAAAGGACATGTAAAAGCTTTTTTTCTCTTGATCTTCAGGATCCACCACAATTTGATTCTATCTAGAGTAGCCATCAAGGAAGCAATAGTATGCTTGTTCAGCTAATCTTTCTAGCATCTGGTCCATAATAGGAAAAGGAAAGTGATCCTTTCTGGTAGTTGTATTTAACTTTCTGTAGTCAATACACATCCGCCACCCAGTAACTGTTCATGTAGGAATTAATTCATTTTTCTCATTATGAATCACTGTCATTCCTCCTTTCCTTGGTACCACCTGAACTAGACTCACCCATTTGCTATCAGAGATTGGATAAATGATTCCTGCTTCTAGTAGCTTCAACACTTCCTTTCTCACGACTTCCTTCATAACAGGATTCAATCTTCTCTGTGGTTGAGCCACCGGTCTATAATCACTCTCCATAAGAATCCTGTGCATACAATATGGAGGGCTTATACCCTTAAGATCTGCATTTCACCAGCCTATAGCACCTTTATTTGCTTTCAGAACTTCCACCAACTCCTCTTCTTCTGTTGGAGATAATGAATTACTAATAATAACTGGCTTTCCTCCATCATCTTCCAAAAATACATATTTCAAATGTTGTGGTAATTCTTTCAATTCAAGCTTGCTTTCTTTCACTTTCTGATGGAAGACCATCAAGGAACTATATTGGACCTCTTACTAGAGCCATGGCCAAGAAGACCTATCATTTTGCTTTTGTGGAAGGTGACTTATACTACTCCTTCTTCTCTAAACTAAAATACATATATTTTGTTTTGTAGGACCTAAATAAAACTTGAAGAAGTTGATCCAAGAATTAGGAGCAAAGCCATCCAAGAAGAGGAAGCCAAATGTTGAAGACAGTCAAGCACCGCTCAGCGTCACTCAACTGTCGCTCAGCGTGAACGATATCACATTCTCCACGTGCATGGATGAGCTGGCTGGAAGCATGGAACGTGCTTGCTCAAACTGGCGCGCTTCTCTTAGGTTTCTTTTGAATTTTCTAAGTGATTTGTAAACAGAAATTGAGCTCCTCCTCTCCTATAAATAAGAGGGCTTCATCCTTATAAAACTCACTTTTAAGCCGTAGTGAAATGCTGCAGAATTTCTGTCACAGCCATAATGCTCTTGAGTCAATGCTTCTTTGCACTTTCTCTACCCTTTCCTCTAGCTTCCTTCCGTTATAGGAGGGCCTTCTGAGCTGAGAGGATCAATTACACACACCTTCCATCACCAAACACCAAATTCCATTCAACTACATCCAATTCCGCTGCACCTCTCTGCATCATGGAATGCTTGCTATTTGGAATTAGATCTCTATGCTTCCAATCCTTAGCAAGTCTCCATCAAGTGGTATCTAGAGCCTAGGACGTCCACGCATCTATAGATAAGTTTCTTCTCTAATTTTCTATTCCATTTTCATCCTACGTGTGTTGTTCTTTTTCTATGTCCACTGCAGTCTCTGTTTCAGTTTTTTCTTTGTTGTTTTGAACTTTAATTTTCATTCCAGTCACTGTTTTTGTGCTTCTATTGTGTGTTCATGTGTATTCTTCATTTTAAACGGTGAATTTTAATTGTTTGTGTCATTTCNAGCTTTATTTTTCAATTCCAGTCATGATCTAGTCTTGTGCAGTCCATACTTGCAGTTTTAAATTTGTCTCTATTTAGTATTTTGTTCTGCTGGTTTCAATTGAGTTTTCTTGAGATTGAAGTGCTGGAAAGACTTTAAATGAACCAGATAAGGCAATGAGAACATGTTCTAGCCTTGGTGATAGAAGCAAAAGCACTAGACACTAATTTTGGTTTCAATTCTGCTCAAGAAATTCAAATCTAGTTTTGGAAAATTTAAATCTGTTGCAGTTAACTTCTTTTGATTCTGGTGCTTTATACAAACTTGTTTGAGTTTGTTGAATGTGTCTTAAGGTGTAGCAAACCAGAATAAGCAATGAAATGCAATATGCATAGCTTGGTTGCTCAAAATCCTTAACAAATTCACTGTTTCAGTTATGAACTCTGGTTTTTCACCGTACCAAATTAATTGAATTGTGTAATTTGAATTTGGTCATGCTAAGCTTCTTAATTCTTGCTTAGTTCTGTATGTTTACACTTTCTTGAGTTAATTCATTGTTGTCCAGCCTTTGAATCTTTGTAAAATTGAATTTGGATGGTTTGATGAAGCATTTTACTGCATAAATGGTACAGCAGTAGTGAAATTCGAGAATATGCCACTTCTTTGTTGTTTTATAGCTTGAACAATCTTCAATTGATGGTTCAAAGTTGCTAGTACTGTTCATATGGTCAAAACATGATTTATANTGTTTTATAGCTTGAACAATCTTCAATTGATGGTTCAAAGTTGCTAGTACTGTTCATATGGTCAAAACATGATTTATATGCAAATTTGCATTTGAAACCATCAATATTTGGGTAAAAATGGAAGTGGAATGATGATTTTGAGTTGCCAACAGATTATACTTCATTTTAAAGTTTAAAAAAATTCAAAATCATCAATCAAAGTTGCTTGAATTGTTAGTTGTGAATTTAAAACAATTACACACGAAATTGGAAATCAAACCACCAAAACCAACCCATTTTTCTGGTGCAGTCACGGGTTGCAGCTGCTGTTTGGTATTTTTCTGTGCAAGCTTCATTGTGGATTGCAGCAAGAGCTGGTTCAATACTTAAAAATGAAAACAAAAGATCAAAAAAAGTAATATCAAGTGTTAGAAAGCTTATAGAACCGTGCAATCCAGATTACAAGCCCTGAAATTCAAAATCTCAAAATCTGAAATTCTTTGGGGCATTTCATCAAACACTTTTAGAAATTTATCAAATAGTTTGTTTGGTTGCATTTGTGAACTATGTTTTTGATTTTTCTTGCTTTATTCATCTATTCTAGTGCCTTTGTTAGGTTCCTTTTGTGTGCTAGCTTTTATTTAGTGCTGTTTCACTTGAATTCATCAAGTTTTTTGGCCTCCAATTTGTTGTTTAACCACTTGCAGTGCAGAATTCTGAAACAGAACTTTTATTAAATTTGTTTGTGGTTTTGGTGACTTATTTGGAGCTGGTGTGCAGTTTTTTATTGATTCATTCAGCAGCAGAAATCCTCTCCTGTCATGGTAGCCTTCTAGGAAGTGGATAGGGAATTGAAAGTGAAGCAAGAAGCAAGGCTTAAAGAAGCTCACATTCACACGGTTCTGCAGCAGTTTTTTTTTTTTACCTCTGTCCAGCAGTATTTTAGGCCATTTAAAGCCCAACTCACACCTTGATTTTGAGCAACACACTGCAGCAGCTGAAGCTTAAAGCTTACACTAGTTTTAAGCATTGAATTGAGTTTGTTTGAGTCTTCATTTCACGGAACCTTTGAAGTTAAAGTTCATTTTTGTTTTTGAACTAAGTGACTTGGAAAAATGCTTTTGAAGCAATTCCAAGATCACCTTTGAACATTGTAATAGTGCCAATTCGTTTTCTTAGTGTGGAAGTGTGTCAAGGGGCTCTAAGTGTCACTTGCACTTTCACTTAGGGCCGTCTAGCATTTACAGTTTTGCACCTTTATTGCTTTCTTTAATTTCTTGCTTATTTCTTTTGCTTGTAAGTCTCCGTGGTATATAGGATTGCATAGCATATAGAT
>NW_014543120.1:134269-136392 GCF_000741045.1 Vigna radiata var. radiata | reverse complement strand
TGTTTCTAAAGCGGAGTTTATCAAGAAATTACATGAGAAGGTTAAAATCCAAATTGAAAAACAAACTCAAAAGTATGCTGAATACAACAACAAAGGGAGAAAGAAAATAATCTTTGAAGAGGGAGACCTAGTTTGGCTTCATTTGAGAAAGGAAAGATTTCCTTCTCAACGGAAGTTCAAACTCATTCCAAGAGGAGATGGTCCATTCAAGGTGGTCAAGAGAATAAATGATAATNCATATATATTAGATCTTCCTGAAAGTTATGGTGTCNGTCCTACTTTTAACATCTGTGATTTAATTCCTTTCACAGGAGATGACCAACAGGATGAAGCAGATCTGAGGACAGATCCTTTTCAAGAGGGAGGGTCTGATGGAAGACCATCAAGAAACTATATTGGACCTCTTACTAGAGCCATGGCCAAGAAGATTCAAGAGGAAGAGGGATCACCTATCATTTTGCTTTTGTGGAAGGTGACTTATACTACTCCTTCTTCTCTAAACTAAAATACATATATTTTGTTTTGTAGGACCTAAATAAAACTTGAAGAAGTTGATCCAAGAATTAGGAGCAAAGCCATCCAAGAAGAGGAAGCCAAATGTTGAAGACAGCCAAGCACCGCTCAGCGTCACTCAACTGCCACTCAGCGTGAACGATATCACATTCTCCACGTGCATGGATGAGCTGGCTGGAAGCATGGAACGTGCTTGCTCAAATTGGCGCGCTTCTCTTAGGTTTCTTTTGAATTTTCTGAGTGATTTGTAAACAGAAATTGAGCTCCTCCTCTCCTATAAATAAGAGGGCTTCATCCTTATAAAACTCACTTTTGAGCCTTAGTGAAATGCTGCAGAATTTCTGTCACAGGCATAATGCTCTTGAGTCAATGCTTCTTTGCACTTTCTCTACCCTTTCCTCTAGCTTCCTTCCATTATAGGAGGGCCTTCTGAGCTGAGAGGATCAATTACACACACCTTCCATCACCAAACACCAAATTCCATTCAACTACATCCAATTCCGCTGCACCTCTCTGCATCATGGAATGCTTGCTATTTGGAACCAGATCTCTATGCTTCCAACCCTTAGCAAGTCTCCATCACTTTCTCTTTGGGGTCAATTCTTTCAAAGTTGGCCTCTTCTATTGAAATTTCCTTTGTTACCTCCAAATCACGGACACATTCTTCAATCATTTTATCTTCCTCTTCATGTAAATCTTCACATTCATTAATGAGAGTTCTTTCCAATGTAGATGCATTTTGTATTCTCTTATCTTGCAGCATACAAAGTTCTTCCACAATGTCTATTTGAAAACATGACTTTTTATCTTTAGGATATGACATTGCTTGGAAAACATCAAAATTTACCTCTTCATCCTGTCCTCTGACCTTCAGCTTACCATTCTCCACATCAATTAAAATCCTGGTTGTCTTCATGAAAGGTCTTCCAAGAATGAAAGGTGCATCTCCATTTTCCTCCATCTTCATAACAGCAAAATCTATTGGGAATAAAAATTTATCCACCTTAACTATCACATCTTCAGCCACTCCATATGGATATTTAAGAGATCTGTCTGCCAATTGAAGAGTCATCCTTGTTGGCTTAAATCTAATCCTCTAATCTTTTTGAACATAGAAAGAGGCATTAGATTAATGCTAGCTCCCAGATCAATCAAATATTTGCCCACTTCTAACTCTCCAATGGTGCATGGAATGGTAAAACTCTCTAGATCTTGCAATTTAGGAGGTAATCTCCTTTGTATGACTGCACTACAATTTCCTTGCACTTCAATGGTTTCCTTCTCAACATACTTCCTCTTTTTCATGAGAAGTTCCTTTAGAAATTTGGCATATGAGGACATTTGCTGAAGTGCCTCAGAAAACGGTATGGTTAATTCCAACTTTCTAAAGATCTCCATGAAGCGCTCAAACTGTTTTTCCTTCTCCCTTCTCGAGTATGTCTTTGGATAAGTGATGAGTCGATATTTTATTAATTTCACTTAGTTTATTCTGCTAGAATTAATCAGGGAATTGTTCTTAATTGTCCAGTATTTTCCCGTTTTTCCTAAATATGCTTAATTTGACCGAAAATTCTAATTTTAATTAATTTGAATTTTCTAAGCTAATTATT
>NW_014543120.1:125078-126253 GCF_000741045.1 Vigna radiata var. radiata | reverse complement strand
ATGCTTAATTTGACCGAAAATTCTAATTTTAATTAATTTGAATTTTCTAAGCTAATTATTTGCAATTTTAATTGCAGGGAAAATTTTGGAAACATAATTTTGAACATAATGAGAGTTGTCACACAATTCATGACTCTCCACAAAACAAGTGTGTTTAAGAAAGAGGGCACTATGGTCATTTTATTTCTTGGTCTTATGAAAAGAGGGTGCAAACATTAATATTGGGAGGTGCATCTAGCAGAAAGTGGTGTTGTCCATGCAGGGAATTAGCACCCACGTTGCTGCATCTTGAATTGGCTTGGAGAATTTAGGCAAAGCAAATATATGTCACGGCTCTTTGCTTTTGGATGGTCCAGCAGCTTCTAACTGCATGCCCAGCACGTACACGCACACAACAATGCTTACGGGCTTCAAAAATTCAGCTGAATGAAAAAAACCTGTTACGGCCTAATGGCAGCACGTGATTGGAAGGTGCAATCCAGTAGCTTAGAAGCATCTTGGCCCATTCATCTTCAAGCATCCTGCACTCCATACTCACGAGCTGCACGGTCTGGGAATATTTCTTTTTCTTCTTGAGGCCTGAACAACACGCTGCAGCCCACACTTGAGACACTGCATGTCATCCAAAAAGAAGTAGCAGGCTGGAGCAAAGCGTGATAGCTGAGAAAAAATGAAACTGTTGCTGATTAAATTCTTGAGAGGTGTTTCACGGTGCTGCCATCAACATGATCTAGTTGCTGCGTCAAGACCAGCATCACGTCCAGGCTCCACGG
Organism: Vigna radiata var. radiata; assembly: GCF_000741045.1. Classification (NCBI taxonomy): domain Eukaryota; kingdom Viridiplantae; phylum Streptophyta; class Magnoliopsida; order Fabales; family Fabaceae; genus Vigna; species Vigna radiata. The sequence goes on along the minus strand of NW_014543120.1, from coordinate 125,480 downwards.
CCCATGTGCCAACTCCACGGTCCACCAGTTTTGAAGCAGCCTCACGGAGTCTAGCATGGCAGAGAATTCACGTCATGGGAGCCCACACAGTCCAGCTGCATCACGAAATAAAATGGTGGTGCATCCAGCTGATTCAACTCCACGTTCCAGCCTTCACACTCCCTCCACGCTGCAGCAGGTTGACGTCCAGGAAGTTGGCCCATGGCATCCAGCAGGCANCAGCACATGTTGAAAAACTTCAGCATACCACCAGCACACACTGAATTATTTCTAGGAGGTGCAGCCCATTCATGCATGTGGTGGCAGAAAAAAAAAAGAAAAACTTCCAGCAGACCTCATCTTCACTCACTTCCACGTCTAGCAACTTCAAGTAACGTCTAAGCTGGGGTGCATCTAGTAACT
>NW_014543120.1:120820-124460 GCF_000741045.1 Vigna radiata var. radiata | reverse complement strand
GATCATCTGTAGGACCGTTCGGTCTTCATGTTTTTTTTCTTTTCAGTTATTTCAATGTTTTTAATTATGTTCGGTTGTATTTAATTTCCAGTTTTAATTTAATTTAATTTTCCTTGCAAGAACACATTCAACCCCCCCCCCCCTTTTTCGTGTTAGACTCGATTCTGAACCGCAAAATTGGTCCTTGAGAGATGACCTAGGAGTCACTTCCTAGCATTGTACAGCATTTCTAAATTGCAATCAAATTTGTATGGGCCGCGACACCCATCAAAATTTTGGCGCCGTTGCCGGGGACCAACGGTTCGGTTTTAGGTCTTTTGTTGTGTTAGTGTGTGTTGTGTTTTGTCTCGTGTTGTGAGTGTGTTGTTCCGTTTTGTATGGCGTGTCATGTGTGTTGCATTTAGGTAGCTTTGGTTGCATATTTTCATTGCATTCTTCTTTTCCCCCTTCTTTCGCATGTCTAACTATTTTGGCTATGTGGATACTGTTTCTTCTGCCTGTACCTCTGATAGTGCTTCTCACGCATATTCTGCTGATTTTTATGTTGAGAACAATATGACTCATCCTTCCATTCTTGAGAGTGCTCTTTGGGAGCCGATTCCACTTGATGAGATTGATGTTCATTGCGTTCTCACCTCTGGACTTACAGATTTGCTGCCTAGATTTCATGGGTTTGCAGGTGAATGCCCATATAGACATTTGGAGGAGTTCTACACCATGTGCTCTTCAAAGAAACCTCTTCATGTCCCTGATGATCACATGTTTTTAAGGGCATTTCCGTATTCATTAGAAGACGCAGCATGGAAGTGGCTTATTCATCTTCCACTAGAATTCTGGGCCAATTGGGAAGATCTTAAGCATTTGTTTTGGGATAGATTCTCCCTTACTCAGCATCATTTTGATTCATATAGCAACAATCCTGGGTGGAATGATCCTGACCTGGGATGGTATGGTACTTCGCAGCTTCAATATCAAGAACCACCATTCCAGAGTACTTGTATGCCTCCACCTGTCCAGGAGCCACAACAGCTGCAGTCCTATCAGCCTGCCCAAGGAACTCCTCATCCTTCCACTACTTCTGAGCCTACATTAAAGGAGTTACTGAGGCAGACGACCATGCAGAACATTGAGTTCATGCAAGAGACCAGAGCATCCATTCAGAGTTTGACTGATCAGATGGGGTAGATGGCTACTCAACTCACCGAGGAACAGTCTCTAGTTTCAAAGGAATCATCATTACAGACTGTTCAGCTTCCAGATTATGTTAGTGCCATGCACATAGGAGATGAGGAGCAGAGTCATGATCTTACTACTGCGCTATCTACTTTCCCATCCTCCTATGACCCCACTCTTGCACCTGAGGAGACTGATGAAAATTTTGAGGACCGGGTAGATATGAGCAACACTTTTGAGATAGGTAGACCAGCTTCACCTTCCACCACTCTACCAACTTTCAGGGAAGTGGAGGTAAACATACCTGTGATTGATTTTGTTGTTGATGATTATGTTGATGATAGGTATGTTGATGATTATGAGGTTGATGAGCACGATTTTCATTCTCCCTCTTTGCATGATGAGAACCACCTTATGTTATCACATCTAAATGTTTGTTCTCCATGCACTGAACATGAATCTGAACTTGTGATTAATATTGTTTCTATTTCTGAAATTGATTCATGTTCTGAGGGTATATCTGAGGGTCAGCCTGTTACACTGGGATTGGGTGTTATACCCTTGTATGTTATTTCTGTGGAGCCACAATGTACTAACCATGATGCAGGAGGTACACATGCATTTGATCAACACGCACCCACAGTGGAGAACAAGGGTGCTAACATTCACAAAAGCTTCAACACCAGTTGGCACCAGCTAAACCTGCTCATCAACAATCACTGCTTCTTAGATCCAGCTGTGGAGGACATCTCCCTGCTTGATCAAATTTGGAGGATGACGCAGTTCTTCCTCACCACTTCCTTACTGAATCTAATGGTGGAAGACCTCTCCCTGGAAGTCCAAATTTGGAAACTGCTACCATGATCAGGGGAGTTTTCTTCTTTCCCTTCTCCCTCTATTCCCACTTGAATTGCACTTGTCCTTGATCTGTTGACTATTATGATACTGGTCTTATGCTTGTGACACATTGAGGACACTGTGTAGTTTAAGTGTGGTCTATTGGGGGAGAATTCTACTTTCTTTGTTACTTTATGTTTTGTGTGTTAAATTTTTTGTTTTCTTAGGTAGTTTTTGTTGTGTCTTGTGTACAGTTTTGCATGTTTCTCTTGATTTCTGTACTTGGGTTAGGTTGTAGACTTGTCTTTCACTTCATTAATACTCTGATTTGCTTGAAATCCATGCTTTTCTTTGCATGGAAAGATGATTATGATGTTTGAGAGAGTGATTGATTGTAACATAAATACCCTGTGTGAGATTTGAGCCACTTGATATTCTTTCTTGTGTGTGATATGTCTCTTGATTGCTTGCACATATGCCTTGGCTTGACTCTTTTTGATGATTCTTGATTGATATGCATGTTTGAAAGTGATAAAGGCAGTTTGTTGTTGAGCCTCTCTAGCCAAATGAGCCTACCCTGTTGTGATCCTTTGATAACCCCTTTGAGCCTTTACTTTCCCCATTTCTTTGTTTTGAAGCTCATACACTAGCCCTAAGTGAAAAACCATGATTACCTTAACCTTAGGGAATTTTGGAGCTTTGGAATTGTTTTGGGAATAAGTGTGGTCTCTTGGGAGATGTAGATGAGTTGGTTAGTTGGCTCCTCTTCTTGTTTTGTTTTGTAAATATGTTTTATATCTTGTCTCCTAAAGTTGTGTTATGAAATGAGAGAAAAGAAAAGAGACAAGATGAAAAAAAAAGCAAACAAAAAAAAATATACAGAAAAATGAGAAAAATAAAAAAAAAGTTGTGAATAAAGGAGTCAAGAAGAGGATTGAATTAGAGGGGTTTTGGTGTGATTTGATTGTGTTTCACTTGTTCCCCATTGCTCCTCTATTCCTTTTGGTTTGTAGCTTCTTATCCACATGTTATCCTCCCTTGTCCTTGGCCCTATTACATCCATAAAAGACCTTTTGATTTGAACATGCATACGTTTTGAGTGTTGATATTAGAGGCTTGCCAAGACTGTTTGTTGCTTGTTTTCTTGAGTGCATTGAGTTGACATTGTTTACCTTAGACACTTGAGAGAAACACCGATAGTGTGCATCTGTGAGGTTCTGGTTCTTTTGATTCACCTCTTGAACTGAATGATAATTTTGCCATGCTTTGAATAGCTTAGATGATTTCTTTGAGTATCTGTTTTCCTTGATTCTGAGTTGGATGTTGTCTACCTCCTTTCTTTGTCCAGATTTCTTGAGGACTGTAATTCTGTCTGCTAAGTCTGTGTCAATTCCCTGATGTTCGTTGATCTATTCCCTGATTTGCGTCTTGATTTTGCCCAAGAGTGCAAAAGACTAAGTGTGGTCTATTTTGATGAGTCAATATTTTATTGATTTCACTTAGTTTATTGTGCTAGAATTAATCAGGGAATTGTGCTTAATTGTCCAGTATTTTCCCGTTTTTCCTAAATATGCTTAATTTGACCGAAAATTCTAATTTTAATTAATTTGAATTTTCTAAGCTAATTATT
>NW_014543120.1:112063-119160 GCF_000741045.1 Vigna radiata var. radiata | reverse complement strand
GATCATCTGTAGGACCGTTCGGTCTTCATGTTTTTTTTCTTTTCAGTTATTTCAATGTTTTTAATTATGTTCGGTTGTATTTAATTTCCAGTTTTCATTTAATTTAATTTTCCTTGCAAGAACACATTCAAACCCCCCCCTCCCTTTTTCGTGTTAGACTCGATTCTGAACCGCAAAATTGGTCCTTGAGAGACGACCTAGGAGTCACTTCCTAGTCTATACTGCATTCTTTTATGCACATTAAATTTTGCATGGGGTGCGACCTCCATCAATAAGGCAACGGTTTAACATACTCCCTCCCTTTTGATTTTCAACCTCTTGTTCCTGACTATCACTCTCATCTCACAAATTTTTATTCATATTTTTTCTCTCACCCCCTCCTGTTGCTCACTATTTTTTTCTACACTCTCTTTTTCTGCCTCTCTTCTCTCAACTCTTCTCTCTTCTAATACTCTCCCACTTCTGGTAATCATCTCACATGCTTCCCTTTTTCCCACTCGGTCAACATATAACACACTGTTATTCAAAACTTTCTGAAAAATCTCTTCAGACTTTGCACTCCTCTGTATTGGCATGAATTGAGTCTGCTCTGAAATCCTTGGATTTGTTATCATCTCCTATGGTAAGGTAGACAATTTCTGAATAACTATCTCCAACTGCTGAGGATTTATCCTGTTCTGTTCCATCATAAAATTGTGATTCTGTGATGGAATTTTCTGAGCAAAATCGGCACTTTCTCTCTGTGTTTCTTCATTATCCGCCATATTCTCTATCAACTCATAAGCCTCATCCTTCGTCTTCCTTTTTATGTCCCCTTCGGCTGCAGCATTTAACATCATCTTTGATTGCATGATTAACCCTCCAAGGAATGCAAGAACTATGGTTGTCTTATCAAACCCATGGACTGGGGTCTTCTTCAATAGGCTTTTAAACCTATCTCATGCTTGCCCTAGAGTCTCTTCCATGCCCTGTTTGAATGATGAGATTTCCAGCCTTCCCTGCGTAACTTTGGACTGTGGAAATTATTTCTTGACAAATCTTGTAGCCACAGTCTCCCAGGTAGTGAATGTTCCTTCAGGAAAGGAATTAAGCCATGTCTTAGCATTGCCTCCTAACGAGAATGGGAACAACCTAAGCTTCACTCTTTCTTCTGATACACCTACCATCTTCACTGTATTGTAGATTTCACTAAACGTTGTCAAATAGTCATATGGGTTCTCATTTGACAAGCCGTGAAATTGGTTTCTTTGCACCAGGTGTATAAGTGTTGGATTCATCACCATATTAGTCGTTTGATCCGTAGGCATGGCTATCCTGTTAAAATGGAAAGGGCCAAAAGCATCAGATTGGTTTGCAAGAGTTCGTCTTGGAGGAGTTTGTTCAGCCATCTCCTCTGCTCTTCGAACTGCTGAAGGTGATAGGTATCTATTAGGAGAAGGAAACAAATCCCTAGATGGGTGTCTGGCTCTCCTTCTTCGCCTTATCTCACTTAAGCCTTCAAGAAGAGGTTGTGTATTTTTCTTGCTCCTAGTATGTCTAGTCTCCTGCTGCATGCACAAGAAACACAAACCCTAGTAGCACTTTTATATAAAAAAATAAAAAAATAAAAAGATGACAAAATATATACAATCAAGTCAAATTTAATCAGTTTACACTACTAGATAAGTTAAACCACGAGTCCCCGACAACGGCGCCAAAAACTTGTTAAGTCCCTGACAAGTGTACCAGATCGTTATCAAGTAATATAAAATGGGTAAGTCCAAATATCGTTTCCCAAAGGACTCTTAGGACTTACTTTTCATGTAAACCAATCGCATAAAACTTGAGAAGAAATTAATTTTGGGCTTTGAATGCAAAAACAAAAGTAAACATGCAAATACAGTGAATTAATTCGCTAAAGAAACTATGAATGAATGGAGTTGTTGGGGTTTACAATTTCATGTTATCCACCCTCTTATATCTACTTTTCTTATCTAATTCAATTATTTATCATATTGTCATGCAAAATTTCTTGGTCTACCCTTAACCCAATTCCTTGGCGAAAAGATCCTATTACTAATTATCAGCAAAATACAATTGATCGTCCTACCCCTATTCCTAGGCGGTATTAACATAATCAAGGAATTCCCCCCAGTTCATGACATTACTGTACGTTCCCGTATCAATAAAGACAAACAACATTTACCNAATGAGTTAAACGATAAAAGCATTAAGCAAAGGTAAGGAACCCAACAATTGATAAAGATAAGCATATGCAACCATATAAAGAAGATAAGAATTTTGATATAACAGAGTTTCAAAAGATTACATTGTTCCCCAAAAACCTAGGGTTTAGTTCACCATAATCATGGTGAAACTAGATGAAATACAATGAAATAATGGAAGAAATAACCCTAAACTTGGTAGATTGGAGCCTAAGCATCCAAGGCACCTCCTCCAAGGTGTGTGGAACAGTTATGGACGTTTCTCTCTGCCAAAAGATTCTGTTTTGATTTGCACTGGGGCTATATATAAGCCAAAAAGATAAGAGAAAGATTACAGAATCTGAGCTAATAAAAACAGACAACTACCCAGGCGCCTAAGTAAACCGCTCAGCGGTTTCCCCTTTAGCCGTTTGATCGCTCAGCAATCAGTTTTACCGTTGAGCAGTTTGCCCCTAATCGCTCTGGATGCTCAACGCTACACTTGACCCTTCTTTTCATCCTTTTTCTTCCTCTTTCACGGGTCTAAGTCCACCTTACTTCACTTCCATCTTCAATTCACCTTAAAACCCTACAAAACAATGTAAAAACAAGCATAATATCTCTAAAACCAACTTTTGACTCTCACATGACTCAACTAAGTTTTTTACTTGATTTTAAGTTCATTCTAAGCCATAAAGGGTGTGTTTTGATATCAAAATTAAGTATGAAAATAAGGATTTTTAGACCGTTATCACAGCATGCGCAGTGAATTCGACTTAGTTAGTTATTTGTTCGGAAATTCTGTTAATGTTTTTGTGCTGTAATGACTATATTTCAACTCTATGCTAAAGCATTAAATGCAAGTCAACTAAATTAAATGTGAAATCAATTTGGTTGTTATGACTGCTACTAATTTGTTTTAACTGTTATAACTGTCTAATGACAGTAGACTACACTAGTGGCAAAGTCTACTACAAGAGCGTCTAATTTATAGAAAACTATAAATAAACGTGATTTTGTTGATCACAGAGACTTTTGGTTGATCTAACATTTTCATTTGCTATTTCAGATTGTGATATATGTGTAAAGGCTCCATGAACTCATCAAGAAGATGGAGGAGATCTTTGTTTGAAGAGTTTCTTAAGGAGGACGTGATTTGTGCTTACTATTTGATCAAATTTTGTTGGTCTTCATCATATTAATCAAGACTTCTATCAATCTTTGGAAGATTGTTGTTGTCTTGTTAGGATTATAGGAGGTGAACTCGTGGAGTTTTGGACACTTTGAGGATTGTTCAAAGTGGGTTGAAGATTGCAGAAGAGGGGAAATTGTAAGACCCGGATAAAATAAAAAAAAAATAACTTTTATTTTTATTTTTAATATTTATGATATTTTATTGAATAATAATAGTCTTTAAGAGATATAAAATTTAATTAATAATTGTTTTGATTTTAAAATTTCGAAAATGTCTGTTTAGATAGTAATGTTTGTATTATAGTTTCAGCAGATTTGAATGGGTTTAGTGGTAATAGTTGTTATATCATGTGTGTGCTTGACTTGTATGTGTTGTGTACGAATCCTACTTAGCTTGCATGAATATGTTGGATGATGGTGGGGTTGTTGGGACTCACCGTAGTTTAAGAATGAATACTCTTGCTCTAGAGAAGATATATTCTCTTTCATATTTTTGTTTTCACAAATAGAAAATATTAAGAGAAAGATTTTAGATATTGAAAGAAGGTTAGACTGGGTAAAGGAAATATTAGGAGATAGAATCTTAACAAAATTATTTTAGGAGAAGGTGTAGAAAGGAAAAGTCTGCAAATTAAATAATCTGGATATTTAATAAAATAGTATTATGTAAATTTTTTAGAAGATTTAGTTGTTATTATTTTAAAAATTAGTTAAAAGAGAAAAAGAGATATAATTTTGGTGGGTTTAAATATTAAAAGAAATATTATATTTGGAGAAAATCATTACTAGATATTTTAGATTTTAAAATGTTTGGTGGTTGATGATATTTTAAAAAGTAGAGAAGGTTTGGGTCATATCTAGGGTATTTATATTTTATTTAGGATTGAAACTTATAAGATTTACAACCCAGTTGTGAGAATATTAGAAAAGAGAACCCTAGCACACTATTTCTTAGCAAAACGTTTGGGGAGAGACCAGTGAGTATACTGAAGGTTTAGGAAGCCTAATTGTGAAGAATTAAAAGCGTGAGCAAAGCTTCTGGAATCCAGGTAACGGGAGTAACTAGAATTGTCTTGTTGTGTGTTGTTTTTGTTTTGTTATGAATGTCTTGCATGGTGAGATGAGTTTTAATTTGTCTCTAGCATGAATGGTGTAATTTTAGCTATATGCGGTTAATTTATGAATGCTTGTCTATGCCTTCTTCGCGTGTGAACATGCTGGGTTTTTGGTTCGGTACTGGTTTGGAAGAGTCGAATTCCTCGTCTCCACTGTTAGGTCCTGAATTTCTTTCCCTTAAATAGGAAAAGATGGGATGAGTTGCATGGGTTAAAATGTCAGAGGAGAATTTTACGTGTCTACATGTTGGTTTGAGTGGTGGAAGGGATATGTTTTGGTCCGTGGTTGTTGAGGAAGGAAAGAAGAAAGATTAGAAGGAAGAAGTAGGTGTCGTGATTATAAAGGAGGGTGGGTTTAGGTGTAACAGAAAATAAAGAGGTGGAGAATAAATATTTGAGTGGTAGTGAGTTGTGAGTGTGCGTCAGCGGTTGTGGTGAGAGGTTTACAGAAAGTGGAGTTGCAGGGGTTTTATTTATGTTGCATGAGATTTACGTGGTGTATGCGAGTATTTTATGAAAGGAAAGAAGGGATTTAAATTCTGGTTAGATTTTACGGTATGGAATTTTAGAAGAAAAGAAAGTGGGTCCGCGGGAGAGTAAAGAATTAATTGATTTATAATTTTAGATGTGTGATGTAAGTCAGTGGCAAGAGAAAAACAGGAAGGGTTATTGGTACTTTATTTTGTTATAAAGTATGATAATATGTTATATAATATAGTTATATAGATGTATATAGTGCATAAAATATGAATAAATGTTGGTACGTCGGTGTAATATAATTATTAAGAATTTTTGATTCGTTTATCGATTTAATATAATCATTCTAAAATAATTACGGTTTAATATATAACTATATTATTGACGTGATTTCTCTTTCTGTAATATAAGGTTTATATATTATAATATATTATTGTTATAATATAGTAATACATATAAAAGTATATATATATATATATATATATTATTATATTAGTGTTTTTTTTAGTTACGTATATAGATATATATTATGATATGAAGTTTATTTTATTTGAAGCGAATGGTTAGGTGCAGGGGTGGTGATTGGTGGGTTGTACGGAAGAAACAAAATAAAGGAAGTTTGAGAGAGTTAAAAAAAAATGTGTGATATTAACAGGAACGTTTTGGTAAACATTGGTGAAAAGAAAAGAGTATGGAAAATAAATTATAAAAGTTGAATATTGATACAGCTGTGGTGATATTTTATCGTAGTAATTTTATATGATTCTGTGATGATTTATTTGATGCAGTGGTATTTTTATAAGATGTTGTGATGTTGTATATGAAGTCGTATTTTTATATGGTCGAATAAAATCCTATGTTTGATGAGTTGTTTATTATTGAAGTTAAGCGTGGAAGATATTGAGATTGTGTTATAAACTTTATGATTGGTGAAGCAATGCATGTTGTTGAGAATGAGTATTGATGTGTGATGTGGACATGAAACTATGTTATTTCCTTGTATTGTCGTCGGTCATGTGGGAACTTTTCATGCTGTGCTACGTTAAGAATGTGATGTTGTTGGACTCTCGTTTAAGAGATAGTGATTCGAGTGTCACTTTCGTCTGCGCGGGGAGGTGGATGTCTCGCCCAAAAGACTTCGGCTCGTGCTTAGTATAGTGCACTGGTGCGCGTAGTGCTAGTGTTTTTACTTATTAGTCCTTGAGAAGTCGGGGAGATAGGTCGGAAGTTGCGATGGAAGACGGCTCGAATTGCCCTGTTGAGGAACAGGTACCTGTTAGTGATAACAGGTCATGACGACACAGNAAAAGGAAACGACATTGGGTCATGAATGGATTGGTTATGATATTGATTTTGTGATGAAATATGTTATATGTTTATATTACTCTGTGATTAAAATGAAATATGCTTTATTGTGTGTTATGATATTTCTGGTTGCTCACCCTGAAAGTTGTGGTTGTGGTTTCTACCTACGATGATCGTACTTGTACGGGAGTAGATGGCATTGCAGATAAAACTGGACAGAACTAGCTGACGTGAGAGTTGGGACATTTGAGTTCGGGGATTTATTATTTAGTTTAAAAAGTTTTCCAGTTTGATATTTTTATTTAAAAGTGAGATTCTAAGATTTTCAAACGGTGTTAATAGTCATGATTTAATTTCGTCTTTGAATTGAATGTATTATAGAAAGGTTTTAAAAAAAAAAAAAATTTCACCGTGATATTCCGAAAAACCGGGGTGTTACAGAAATCTTGTTGTAGATCTTTGTGTTGACTGCCTATACTTTTAGTTAGAGGGTTAGAGAGATTGTCTATAATTTTGACGTGGAGGTCTCTATAGAAATCTTGTTGTAAAAACCTTGACTAATATAGTGCATTGGCTTCCTAGTTGTGGAAGGACACTTGATGTAGGCATTGAGACCAAACCAATATAAAAACTTTGTGTTTGCTTTCTCTTTCCCTACACTCTTTACTTTAAGTCGATTTTACAATTTACACAGTCAACTTTATATTTCCGCTGCACTTAAACTTCTTATTCTTTGCGATTCAAGAAACTTTGTAAAGTTTCATACTTTGCAAAAATGATTTTAAAAAGACTTTGATTTTTTAACCTCACCAATTCACCCCCC
>NW_014543120.1:107965-112024 GCF_000741045.1 Vigna radiata var. radiata | reverse complement strand
TCTCATGGTGTTGAAACTAAGCTATCCTGTTTCCAAAAAATGTCTTGATTTTATTTGATTTGTGTTCTTGCAACCAAGACCATTTCTTTCCCTATTTTGTTCATTGACAATTAATTCACAATTAAGGCAAGATTACCATGATATTACTACAATGTGTGTATATAAATACGCACCCTATCATAGAAAAAAGGGGGACCGAAAAAATAGAGAGAAACATGCATAAATAATAGAGATAGAAAAATAGGAAGAGAGTATGAAAAAATAAGTTCTCACACATAAGGGTTCTGTCAACGAAAACCACCAAAGAAGAACTATGAGAGTATCAAAAGCTAAAAAGGTATGTCATCTTTACACCCTTCTTTTTTTCTCTATTGATTGTACTTTGAAGATTTTTTTTCTAAAGGTATTATTTTTTTTTACTACAGACAAATAATGTTTTTTGGATGGTCGGTTTCTTTCCTTTTTCCCACCATTCTTAAAATAAAAAAAATACAAAATATTTAAAACTAAAAATGTCAATTTTGTTAAACCAAACCATTTTTTACCAAAACTACGTGATCCCTGATTTTCCATTATAAATGGATATACATAGGAGCAAGGGCAATCCTTGTCGGGTTCACTTTTCAAAAATCTAAATCAATCCATAGTAATTTTTAAACAAACTCACACACCTTTTTCTAGATAAAGAACTACATAATCCTTGATTGCCCATTATAAATGGATATACGTAGGAGCAAGGTCAATCTTTGTCGGGTTCTTAAAACAAAAAATATTTTTTTTGTTTCCTAATAATTTCTTTATTTTTTTTTGGGAAAATTAAATATTTTGGAAAACCACGTTAACTTTATACATTTAATTAAAGGTACTGCCTTTGGGCAGGCGCAATAAGGTGCTAATACCTTCCTTACGCGTAACCCATTCCTGAACCTAAAATCTAGTTTTCGTAGACCATGTCTTATTTTATGGTTTTCCTTAGTTTTTCCGTAATAAATTATAGTGGTGACTCCCAAACTCTTTTCTTAAACCCATTAGTTTTGCTTTCGTCATACCGTCGCAATCCCGATGGCGACATTATCCTTCTTTCTTTTTCCCCTCATCTTTCTCACCTTCTTCTCTCTCAGCCTCTTCTTTTCTCTCTTCATTTATCTATTCTTCTTCTCTCAACTCAGCTTTCACTTTTCTCTCAATTTTTCTCTCATCTAACACCTTGCCACTTCTAATCATAATGGCATTACATTTCTCCTTAAGTTTAACTTCACTATTAGCCCCAAAACTCTTGTCAGGCATCTCCATAAATTTTTTAGCCAGTAGGCCAACATGTATCTCCAAATTTCTAATGGTAGGTTCAGTTGGCCAAGTTGTATCTTGTTAAGACTCTAGCAAGTATATCGAATCGTATCAAGTAATATAAATGGTAAGAATAAGTATCGTTTTCCCTAGAGACTCATTGGCCTAGACAGTCATGTGATTTGTTGATTATTTAAGACTTGAGAAACAAAAATCAATGTTTATAATGCAAAACAGAAAATAAACATGAATGCAGTTATTAATCAATTGACCAAAAGAATACACAGGTGAATGATATATGGATGAATTATGTTGTTGGGGTTTCTGACTTTATCCTATCTACTCTCATGTATTTACGAATTCAACTCCTTCATTAATGTCAATGCCACTTTCTAATTTACCCTAAACCCGATGTCTCAGTGAAGAGAGCCTACTCCTAATTACTAGTTTACAATGTCTTTTCTCCTTAGCAATTAATCGTGCATTACATTCGCACAGAAGCTTAAAGGCAATCGGTCCTCTTATCCCTATGTCTAGGTAATATTGCTCTCGAGAGAATTTCCCCAAGTCTAGATTTCCCCGTATATGTCCATATCGACAAAATCAATGATCATGCAATTGAATGAGTTAAACAAAGCATGCATAGAGTGTAGAGGAAAACCCATAACAATTAACGAAGTAAAGCATATCTAATCAAAATCAATTCAATACATGAGAGTTTCAAAGGATTACATCGTTTCCCCAACAACAATGGAAGTTTAGTTCACCATAGGCATGGTGAAACTAGATGAAAGTAATGAAAAGAATGAAAGATAAAACCCTAGAATTTGTGTATTGGAGCTTCTGCTTCCAATATCCGCCTCCGAGGAGTGAAAAGAGTGTTTCTGTGTCTCCTATCAAAAGATAGACCCTCTTGGTCGACTAAATCCTTATATAGCTTATACAAATAATAGAAAAATTGGCCCAGTCCCATGCAAATTGCACTAAACGCTAAAATACCGCTCAGCGGTAGGTGCGACACTCAGAATAACGCTAAGCGCCAGCGAAAAATAGAAGAAAACTTGCGCTCAGCGCCACCTACGGTACTAAACTGCACTCTGGTTGACTTTTCAGCATTTTGTTGACTGGTTGACTTTTTTGGTTGACTAGTTGACTTTTTTGGCTTACTGGTTGACTTTTCTGGTTTCCAACTATTTGATACTTCAACTCTTGTTTCAAATCATTCCAATAGCTTTTCCAACTTCTCTTGAGTCCAACTCCTTACTACTTCAACTTCTTTCATCCAATTCATGTTAATTCCTTCCAAAACAAAGAAAACCAAGCATAATACCGATAATACTACCTTTAACTCTCTTATTCTCTAACTTAAGCAAAAACATGATTTCAAGCTAGTTTTTAAGTCATAAAGGGCGTGTTTCATGTCAAATTTAAGTATAAAAATAACGATATTTCAATTGTTATCATATCTCCAGCTTTGTAGTCCTATCAGATAAGGAGGGTTGTGGTTGCCACTGCTATTGTGCTGGTCTATTAAATTGCCCAGCTTGCCCTTGACCCATTCTTGGGTGAGGTTTCCACCCTTGGTTGTAATTACTTGGGTGGTCCTAATTACCCATATATTTGATTTCTTCCTGGGTATTGGCTTGCATGGCACATTATCCATTTATATGATCTCCACCTTATACCTCACAAAGTTGATCTTGAGCTTGAGAGACATTCTGCAACTCATTAGGCAATTGATAGATTTTCTTCATAAGATTCTCTAGTTGCTGAGTCATTATTTTGTTTTGAGCCAAGACAACATCTTGAGATTGTAATTGAAGAACTCCTTTATGTTGAAACTGAGCTCTTTCATTGTGCATCTCATTATCATTGGCGGCCATGTTTTCTATCAACTCGTAAGCTTCTTTTGGAGTCTTGCACTTGATATTATGATGAGTCGTTATTTCTTGAACTATATTTAGTTTATTGCACTTAAATAAACCAGAGAATTGTGTTTAATTGTCTGTTATTTCCCCGTTTTTCGAATTCTGCTTAATTTGGTCGAAAATTCGTAATTGTGCTAATTTGGATTTTCTAAGTTGATTAAGTGCATTTCTGGTTGCAGGGAAGTTGTGGAAACATCATCTGGAACATTGGGACATGACGTGACACATTCAAAGGCTCAACATTTAGTCATTTAGATTCTAATTAAAGTTGTAATTTCGTTTTCTAGAAGTCCTTGATTAGAATTAGGTGTTTTGGACCCTTTTAGGGGCAATTTTGTAAAAAACCCTTATGTAGGACATGTGCCTTTTAGGTTAGGGTTTTAAAATTGATTGTGGACCCCATTTAGAAGGCAACTCTCAGTATTTGGAGAGCCTTGGTCGACCACACACTCTTAGGCTCATTTTACACACTTCATATTTCATGTTTTGAACTTTTCTCTTCTAGGGTTTCATGTATGAACATGCCTTAAGGGAGCTTGCTTGGTATTTTCGGTTTTGAGCCATTTCAATAAACAAGATGCAGATTTTCTTTGTCTCTTAACTCACTCTTGGTTATCTTAGCTCATTGATGGTGAAAAATCATTCATTTCTACTTCCATTTGCTTGTTTTTTATGCTTGAAGCTTGAGTTTTGGAGCTTGTCTTTGCATTTCCATGGTGGATGTTGGGTTTGAGTAACTTTATATTTCGTTTTCCTCTCCCTTTGCTGCTGTTCCTCTCGGTTTTCATTTCATTTTGGTTGGTTGGATGATAAAAATGGAGTTTTATGTGAGTTTTGGGTTGAA
>NW_014543120.1:88876-107715 GCF_000741045.1 Vigna radiata var. radiata | reverse complement strand
TATGGAGGAAGAAAACATGAATGATGTGTTGGTAGAGAAAGAAAAACGAAAATGGAGATAGGAAGGAGGAGAGAAGGTGCATTAAAGTTTTTACCCGATTTGGACCAACACAAAAGATGCTTGTTTTGACTCATAGAATGTTTGCACTTTGAGATTGACCTTTGTTTGTTCTAGTCGTGAATGACAATGAGGAATGGAGATTTTTGGAGTTTGTTTTCATTATCATTATTATTATTATTATCATCATAAATATGATTAATATTATTTTTATTATTATTAATATTATTATTATTATAATAATAATAATAATTATTATTATTATTATTAATATGATTATTATTATAATAATAATAATTATTATTATTATTAATATATCATTATAATAATTATTACTAATATTATTTTTATTTTTATTATTATTATTATTGTTATCATGATGGTTATTATTAATATTTATTATTTTATTATTATTATTATAGTTAGTATTATTATTATTATTATAGTTATTATTATTATTATTATAGTTATTATTATTATTATTATAGTTATTATTATTATTATTACTATTATTATTATTATTATTTCTTTAAACATTAAATTTTACTTTATCCAAATTTTCATTAGTACAACTTTTGTATAAATTTTGTGTTTGTGTTATACGATCAATTATCATGAACTTTTCAATTTTTAGTCAATTTAATTTGTTAATTCCAAAATTATAATTTAATTTAATTTAGTTTAATTTTTATAAATGGTCGGTGAAAAAATTCCTAAATTCAACACTATTATCTATTAATAGTAAAATATAATAGTTATTAAAATAATTTACTTTTTGTTAATTACTATAGTTATACGAAGAAAAAAAAAAGATAATCTTTAAGTTACGAGGACAACTAAGTAATTTCCTGTAAATTACAGAAATTAAAAAGTTTATTAACAAAGATAAAAAAAAAGTAAAATTAAGAAATGTATAAAATCAACTAAAAAAACTATCTTACAATTAATTATTGATAATGAGCAATTATTTTCTGGAAGAATATACACTAATCTCATTACTAACTAATCTAATTATTGTAGATGCAGAATTCGAATTCGCCAAGGACATGTCACTTGCTACAGCAACAGCATCCCCAATTGTTTATACTTAAAGAAAATGATAGAAAATATTTGGTGAGAGGGATGATAAAATAAGTCAATTGATTTGGTTCAACTTGAGAAAAATAAAGTTCTATGCAGACACGTGTTGGATGTATCAGAGGCGACAATAAACACATTCCAGAGAACAATAACTTAGACTTTGGAATGGTTTCTTGTAGAGGCATTGTTATCCTATTCCACATTTACATCATTCCAATTCAACTTACAAAACTGTGGTTTGCTTCCTAAATTTGTGTGATCCCATGGTCTCACACACAGTTATTTTGTTTATTTTATACTTTCTTTAGTCAATATTTTTCTCCTTCTATCTTCAACTATAATATATGTAATGAATGCAATATAATATATATAATTAATTACTTATGTCCAATTCTTATTATAAAAAAATCTTTAAATATGATAGAACAAAATCTTTAAATCCACTTTTATGGTAGATATAAATGTGAGGAGATAAACCTTAAAGTAAAAAAATAAAATAAAGTAAAATTAAAATTAAAATAACTCGTAACTTTAAGAAAGAAGATTTAATCTTTGTTCAAATTTTATTATGCAAAGCAGTATACAATGTGTATTTATATTTACAAAGAATAAATAATTATTACTAATAACAAAGTTTTAACCACCTAATTACAATTAAAAGTTAAAAAACTTATACTCTAATTATAATTAAAAAAAAAAAAAAAAAGAGAAGACATTAATCTAAGAGGATTGAATCTTCTTAATATCCTTTTTTAAGTTTGGCTGTAAGTATCAACGAAACACAAGGTAGATATAGCTTATATAAAATTATGCAAATACAAAGCTTTGGTAAGGTATATATACCAGTTCAACTATGTTGAATTTAATTTCGTGGGCGACAGTATATTTTAATATGTTTCGTCAGATAATGAAAAACAGAAATTATTTTCTTTATAAATTATTGGATTGACTATAGAAAATAGTAAAAGGAGTTAAAATATTGATATACAATTCTTGACAAAAACTTCCACCATTGAAACTCATAAGTAAAAGTAATAGAAGTCACAAGGCTCTATACTCAGTCTCATAATAAGATATAGAAATAGTGGTTTGTTTCATATATTTCAAAGATATTAAAATTGAATCAGTCAAAACAAATTACCAGAGTGTCTAGTGTACTGGGAAAAGAAGCTGAATCAGAATAATAACAGAAAAAAGCATTCATCATATTAGGAAAGAATTTTATATTTTTAAATACAAAGTGAATGACCCTTGAAAATTCAAATGATCCAATTTTCTTACAACATTTCCATTATCATCCAGCTTGGTTTTGAATAACCATTTAGTTTTAATGACATGTTTTCCTTGTGGTAGCTTCACAAGCTCCCAGATGTTGTTTTTCTGAAACTGGTCAAGTTCCTTTTACATAGCATTAATCCAGGAGTCATCTACTAAAGTTTCATAGACGGTGGATGGTTATGTTTGAAGTACCTAGAAAAACAATAGAAGAGAAGAGGGGGAGAGGTTGAATAATGTTTTTGGAAATTTTTTTTTCAAAATGAAACCGTACTTTATTCGAGGATTGAAAGATTTTACTTAAAATTGTTAGATGCTTCACTATGCAAAACAATAAAATATTTTCAAGTGTTTTTTAGTTGTTAGAATGTTTTTCTACAGCGGTTTAATAAAACTTCCTTTTTAATAAAGAATTGTTTAACGAAAGAAGCGTTTATAAAAGTAAATGTAATAAGCACACAATCGTTTTTATACTAGTTCGCTCCAATAAGCTATGTCCAGTCTCCTCTAACACATTAGAAGGTTTCACTATAATCCTCAACAAGATTATAACTGAGTATTCTCACCACTCCTGGTATCCCTAGTCAACGAATAACACCTGTTACCCTGACTAGTTGAGTTTCACTCACTCCTAGTTGTGGAGTATTCTTCACCACTCTTGGTATCCCTAGTCAATGAATAACACTTGTTACCCTAACAAGTTGAGTTTCACTCATTCCTGGTTGCACAATATTCTTCACCACTCTTGGTATCCTTAGACCCTCTTAGTATCCTTCAGGTACACCGTCTAGTTGAGTTTCACCCACTCCTGGTTTTCACTAGACAATCATAGTATCAACGTGATACACAACCTAGTAATCCTTTAACTCACTTGAGTTAATCAACAAGTGTTTGAATTCTCTTCAGAATGTGCAATCAGTCAAATTGCTTACAAGCTTAGACAATTATCTCAAAAAAAGGGTATATGTTCAGTACAATTCAATCTAGAGACTCGTTAAGTGTTTTTCTCTCTTCTCTCTTCTTACAATAGTAAGCTTATATGACAATGAAGCTTGAGAGTGTTTCTCGAATTAAGTTTATTCTCTTCTCAAATATTTTCTTTTGAGTTCTTGAGCACTTTTTTAGCTTCTCTCTCAATAATATTTTCTTATTATTTTTTTTTGTATGTTATTCTCTTTTGTTTTTTCTTCGAATCATCTTTTATTTAAAGGCTTCTCAAAAGATATTCGTTAGGCAAAACTTTGGCCTTGATTCTTGAGTTTTCTTTTGTCTAAGGATACCAAGATACCACTCTTGGTATCCTTAGACCCTCTTAGTATCCTTCAGGTACATCGTTTAGTTGACTTTCACCCACTCCTGGTTTCCACTAGACAATCATAGCATTAGTGTGATACACAACCTAGTAATCCTTTAACTCACCTGAGTTAATCATCAAGTGTTTGAATTCTCTTCAGAATGTGCAATCAGTCAAATTGCTCACAAGTCTTAGACGATTGTCTCACAAAAAGGGTATATGTTCAGTACAATTCAATCTAGAGACTTGTTAATTGTTTTTCTCTCTTCTCTCTTCTTAGAAATGTAAGCTTGTATAACAATGAAGCTTGAGAGTGCTTCTCGAATTGAGTTTCTTCTCTTCTCAAATATTTTCTTTTGAGTTCTTGAGTTCTTTTGTGCTTTTCTCTTGAAAATATTTTCTTAGTATTTTTTTTGTATGTTATTCTCTTTGTTTTGTCTTCGAATCATCTTCTATTTAAAGACTTCTTGATGGATGAAGGCTCCAAGGAGATGATTGTACAAGCCTGGCAAGCTCCTCGAAGCTTCCTCCAGAGAGACGACACAGCGAAAATTGAGACAAACACTTTAGATCGAGACAGAAAACCCTAGTTGCGAGGAGAGAACACGAGTTCGAATGCGAACTCACCGAGATCGATGTTAAACTCAAGGAAACCCTAGTTTGGTTCGATTAAACGGTGAGAAGTGGTGTTTAATCGGTGGAAAAGGTTTCAATTTGCTAAAAATGGAGGAAAATGGTGTGAGAAGGAAGAAACCCTAATCTGAAGAAGATGTTCGGGAAAAATGGCAAAATAGGGTTATATATAAATGGCTATGGTGAGAAAATGAAGATCTGAGATTCAAAAGGTGTTTCGGTGATTGATGAGTCAATATTTACTTGACTTTACTTAGTTTATTGTGCTAGAATTAATCAGGGAATTGTGCTTAATATTCCGATATTTTCCCGTTTTTCCTAAATATGCTTAATTTGACCGGAAATTCTAATTTTAATTAATTTGAATTTTTTGAGCTAATTATTTGCATTATTATTTGCAGAGAAAATTTTGGAGATATATTTTGGAGCATTAGGATGGAGACAAAATAAATCAAGACTGTTCCATAAGCGTTTTATAATTATTTGTATTTTAATTTAGTAGTTTAGAATTTTTAAACAAACTTTTACATTGTGGGCCAATTTTTGGTATTTGTTGTTGAGCCCAATAGTAAAAAAATAGACACATGGCACCCTAGGGTTGGGTGGACCCCACCCTAATTTTTGAGACACATGATCCTAGGAATAAAAACCTACCAGCCGTCACACTAAGGTGGCTCAATTTTTCTCGGCAGATTTTGGGGGCATATCTTCTTTCTTTCAACTATGCATATGTTAGGTGTCTTTGGTTGAGTAAAAAGAAGTGCAGCTCTCAATATTCATTCTCGGACTCATTTTGGCTGCTGAAGGTTTTTACGTTGTAGCTGGGACGTTTGGTGAAAGGGAGTTTTTTTTGGAACGTATATTGAGCTTTCTCTCTCGGCATTTGAAGCTGCAGGGGCATGCATTTTTATTTTGGGCTGCAACGTTTTCAGAAAAAATGGGAGAGGAATGTTTCTCTGTTGGAACATACATGATGCTTGGAAATGATAATTCCATATTTCTTTATTTTCATTAAATGCAAAAGTACCGTGAGTGTGAATGATGGTAGCATTGTTTAGCTTTTCTTTTACTTTGTTGAATTGAAAAGTGATTTAGGTGAGGTGAGATGGGACGTTCTTGGTAGATGGAATAACTACTTTTCTTTTATTTCTTTTAGTAAGAAGAAGCTAAGTGATTGGATGGGAGTAGTTGTAGGAGGTACGGTTGATTGAGAGTTGATGGAAGGGGAGCCATGGTTACAATTTTATTTCTTTCATTCAAATGAATGTTTTGATTCCAATTGAAGAGGTGATAGGTGGTAATAGGAATAGGTGTACGGTGATGAGGAGAAAAGAGTTATTTCCATTTTGTTTCATTTAGCAAAAGTATTGTCCCATCATGGTAGGTAGATTAGTGTTTTGGAAAGTCAAGTTCATGGTTTTAGAAGAGAATTTACGTGCTTGGTAGTTGATGTAGTGAGTATAGTTTCAATTCATCCATTGCATGAATGGGAGTCACGGCCAAGAGCTTTTTAGGCCATTTGAATTTTTCAACTTCTTTTACTAGGTACCTAGGTCACGTGAATGAGTGAAGACAATTATTTTTCTTTTGCTTTGAATTATTTTGCATTGTATTTTGAGTTGTTTTTATGTCTTTAATTTAGTGTTGCATTTTAATGATTTTAGTTGTGCTTGAGAATTGTCTTTGTGATGTTGGGTTTAGCATTTTCTTTTACTTAATGTTTTCTATTTTTAGTTGTGATAATTTAGTCATGAGGTTAGCTGTCATATCCAAGCGTTTTAATACTGTTAGTTAGGTTTAATTTGCGTATTTTAATTTAGTCGATTTGCATTTACAAAAACACTTTTCAACCCCCCCCCCTTTCGTGTTAGACTTGACTCTGAACCACAGTTGGTCCTTGAGAGACGACCTAGGGGTCATTCCCTAGCATTATACTGCATTTCTAAATTGCAATCAAATTTGTATGGACCGCGACACCCACCAGTGATGCAAAGGATGAGGACAGTAGACTTACGATAAGGAACTCTCGAGAGAAAGTGAAGACGCGAAGAATGATGTTGTGGCTGAGGCGTGATAGAGTGAAGAATGCTCTAATGCGGGAGAAGTGAAATAAGGCGTTGATGATGTGGTAAGGCACAGAAGCTGGTAAATGAGCTGACGAAGCCTTGAAGACGTTAATGCGTGGTTGAGGCTGCAGCACATAGGTGAACCAGCGTGGAGGATGAGAGAGAAAGCACGGTGGAAAAAAATGGAAAATGAACATAGGAAGTGTGCTTTGGAAGGTGGCTAGAGGGAGTCTTTGGACTATCTAGCCTTGTGACTTTCAAAAGAGAATATTTTTCTGATTTAGAAAAGTTTATTCTCATTAATCTCAAAAGTGAAAATACAATAAAGGAGTTGGGTATTTATAGTGACCCAAGCTCCTTGCAAGCTAAGCTATAGGTACAATGAAATGTAAAAATATGAGAAAGAGGACTGTGTCAGGAAGGATTCCATCATACCCTCCCTCTTAAAAAAAGATTTGTCCTCAAATCTGGAAATCGCCTTGTGAAAAAGCTCCACACAATCTTGGGAGCATGGCCATCTTGGAGTGGCCTTATTCTTTTAGATTCACTTTTTCTTCCTTCTGGATCAAACACGAATCTACAATATGCATCAAATATATCTTCAATTAATATCAATCCAAAGAGTAAATTTTCTACAAGAGAATAAGAACTTTTAATATTTTGATTTGTAATTTTTGAAAATTTTAGAAGTCCAAATTCACTTTTGTCTTGAGTTACTTGTTTCGTTGAAGATAACAATAACTCAAGATTTGAATTGCCATATTTTGGAAAGGATTGCATAAAATATGGTATGGCAGTTGATTTCAAAGAGAAATTAAATTTGGAAGAGTGAATAATGATTGCAAAAGATTGAAAAGAAGGAAAACTTTCCCTTTTAAGATTGGGTTTCATGATGGGAGTCAAAGTTCCAATAAGTAGCACTTTCTCTTTTTCTTTCTTTTCCCTTTCTTGTCTTTCCTCAACTTGTTCTCTTCTCTCTTTTTCTCTTCTCTCTCTTTCTTTTCTTCTCCTCTCCTCTCTTCTTTTCTTTTCTCTTCTCTCTCTTTCTTTTCTCCTCAACTTTATTTTTTTAGTTATAATTTAAAATAGATTAATACATAGCATATTTTTAAAAAAGTGGTATCTATTTCAACACAATAGATAGCATTTTAGAGCTATTAATTTTTTGAAAAAACTTACTTTGACATGCTTTTTTTATTATTACATTCAAATAACACGGTGTGGCCCACCATTTTTAATTTTTATTAAATGTAGAAGGTTAGTTTTGGAAAAAAAAATTGAAAGAATCCGTGTAATTTGAATGTAAACGCCACGTGGGTGTGTCATCCTACCGCTGCTCTAATTTTTTTTTTGAAAAAACGGTTTTCACTTTCCCCCGTTCTCTTTTTCATGCGTTCTCCCTGGCTTCTCCCTCGCATTCTCATTTGGTTCTGCAGCGTTCTCCACTATCTTTGGTTCGCAACCTATGTTGGCTTCGCGTTTGGTTGGCAATGTTCCCCTTTGCAGGGTTCTTTTCAATGCCAGCCCTACCTTACTCTCTCAACGACGACCCTGTATCCCATAATAACAACAACCTTGCATCTCATCTTTGCTTTAGGTAAGACCTCACTTTTTTATAAAAAAAAAATTCATCTATGCAGGGTTATGGTTTCTCTAGACCATCTCAGTTAACCCCTTCTTTCTCGAGCTCTCCCTCCTTTTGCGCTTTCCCCATTGAAAATATCTTTGTTTCATTTCACTGACCATATGCTTGATTGATGTTTGAAACTCATTCGATGTTAATTCGAAGGAGATGAAGCTTGGATGAGAATGTCCATTTTTATTCACTGTGTAGAGGTATGTGAATCGAACCCGATTTCAGTTTCGAAAATGTATTTATATCTTAACAATGTGGCTCTCCATTTGCATTAAATCTGAAATTGTTTTTTGTAGGGTTCATGAAGTTTTGAAAATCCCTAATTTTCAAACCTAGGGTTCTGATCCACCTAATGGATTATTGGACACAACAAGTTATTGATGCTTAGTTGATAGTGAATGTTTTCTGAAGTAGTGATTTTTTCAGAGCTTAATGTGCCTTTGGCAAGTATTTCTATTATATGATACTTAAATATTGATACAACCCCTCAAAAGAAAATTAATACATAATTGTATAGTGCAAGTTTTTCAAGACTTGCCACACAATAGAGGTTAATGGATAAGGAGGAGAACAAAAGTCCTTCATATGTTATACGCGTATCTATGAAAATTAACAACTAATACCCTTTCACTCCTTTAGCATACCTGATAAAAATACATACTTTGTGGTTATATTTAGTTTCTTAATTTTGATGTTGTGTTTATTTAGGTGTGGCTGGTTTGCTTTCAAGGTAGGCAATGGAATCATAAGTCTGCTTGGGATTGTTACAAAGTAAGAATTCAAAGTCATTTCATTTTAAGTTTGTTTTCTATTGTATATTTCATCTGGTCTATGGCCTTACCTTTGCTAGAATTTGATTTTCTTTTCCCTGAAATGTCTATCTAACCTTCAAAAAGTTATACTCTCTTTCAAAATTGTCTAATGTGATTGTTATTAAAAACTATCATTTTCATCTCCTTTACAGAGTTTTGGGATTTGATGGATTGTAGGTTCACCTCTATTCTTGTGGACTCTTTCCATGCATTTTTTGCTGGTGACTACTTATTCAATCGATGTAAGTTCATTTTGATGGCACATACACTTCATTTCCCCCTTGTTATTTAGGGCATAATTGTTAACTGTCATTGTAAGATTTGTTCATTTTCTATAACAAGAACTTTTTTTTGTGCTTTATCAAATTCAGGTGAACATTATGCAGTAAATGTTCAACACATCAGTACTTACACTTAATTTTCCTATTAGGAGGAAAACTTTTTTTTATTGGAGGAAGGCTTTAAGGATCGTAATTATGTGACACTTCTTTTCTCTTACAGTAGTTATATTTGAATTTAAGCTTCTTTAAAACCTCTGTTTGGAAAATTTGTTTCATAGTGACTACATTTATTTTTCCATAACTCGTATGTCTAAAATTTGCAGCTACCCCTGTTGAGATGAAGAGAATTGCAGTGCTTGAACCCTCACAAAGCTAAATGTTTTTTGGTGCTAATATGTGCGTAATATTAAATCTACAGACCTTTGTGTTCAAGAGGCCAACCATGATTCTAGATTGTTGATTTTTTTCTACAGCATTCTTGAGTTTCTTCTCTTTAATTTAGCATTGTTCAAGGTAAAAGGATAAAAGCTTCATGTTTTCTTAAATTATACATGTGTACCTTATATGAAAGTAAAATTGTTCTCTATTGACTTTCTTAAAGGATATACCTGACAATGAAGGACATGAAAAATTTGGTATTCAATTTTTGTTAGTGCATTTGGGTCAGAAGAAGGTACGGTCTTCTTATGTATAATCTCAGAGGACTTGGTTGTGCTCTCTTGTATCCTTGATTTACCATAAATAAGTTTCTTTTATGTATTCTGGGTTTGTGTTTCACTTTTTGAAATGATTTATAGAGTTGTCATTCTTGTGGGTGCAACATCTTCCTACCACTGAAGCAAAATGATCACGGTGACTTCCTAATTACTTATATAAATTATGTCACTCTAATGGATTTTCATTATATCAAGTTTATAGTAGTGAGTTTCAATGTTTTATATTTATATTTTTTTTTTCATCTCATGCTCTAGTTTTTACATAAATTATCAAAATTTTGCTATATTTATCATATATTTAATAATTACATCGAATTCATTAATTATACATTTACTTTAATATAACTTTCACTACAAATTTGGGTTAAGACCGTTAGTTTCACTAACCCTGCAAAGGGACAAGAATCCTTTCAAAAGAGATTAATTGAATTTAGTCAATCTTAAGGTATGTCTAGCTTATCTAACATTTAATCTTAAAAAGATTGGTTAAATGGTTAGTGAATTAAATATGTTAATACACCTTAAATTAAAATACATATTTTTAAGATAAAAAATTACTTTTATAATTTATTTATATATTTAACAAAACAACATATGATGGCTCATCAATAATATTTTCATAATTCTTTCGATGCATTATATAATGGCTCTTCACTTTTATATTATTTATATATTTAATATAATTGGATAAAATATTCATAACATTGTTATTCTGCATTAAAAATCCTTATTTATACCATATGATGGCTTTGAATTCATATTTGTTGCATACTAGGAAGAAGGTATATATGGTTAAATTAAAAGCTTGAGAAAGCATGCTTAATTTTGGAATGAAAACCTGATTGCATGAGATAGGGTGTTTAACAAAATTGGTTTGGTAAAGTATTATCAGTGAGCTTGATCTCATACGGATTGGTGAAATTCTGCATGTAGTTTGTAATGTTTGAAGTCTTCCCTTTTCTAAGGGCTGGGTATCTATTATAGTTGAGGTGGTGCGTGTAGGATTAATTAAGAGTAGAAATTAATGTTTGCTGTGAAATAGTTGTGTCCAGACTAGGAAAAAGCAACAACCTCTATTAGAAGGTCTATCATACGAGAGGAGAAAGAGACGTTCCTCACGTGAGAAATCTCTTTCTCCAGAAGCTACTTCGCATTCTTCACTTGAGACTTGTGCACCAGAGCTTGAGGACATGACCAACCAACCTCCTCCTAGACGCACTTTGGGGGACGCCGCTAATACAGTTGGTCCCCTAAACTTTAACAGCATTACAGTTCCAGCAGACAATACAACCAGCATGGTGATGAGTCCGGCGCTCATCCAGTTACTTCAGAACAACCAATTCCATGGGTTGTCAAATGAAAATCCTTACAAGCATTTGACGACCTTTGGTGAAATTTGCAACACAGTGAAATTTGCAACACAGTGGAGATCTCTTCATTCAAACAGGGGATGGAGGAAACGCTTGGGCAAGCATGGGAGAGATTCAAAGGTTTATTGAGGGTGACCCTAGTTCATGGGTTCGATAAAACTTCATACTTGCTTGCGTTCATTGGAGGTTTGCACGCTCATTCTAAAATGATGTTAGATGCCTCAGCTGGAGGCAGTATTAATAGAAAAACAGAAGATGAGGCGTACAATTTGATAGAAGAGATGGCTTTAAATGAAGTGACGCAAAGTGAGAGGGGCACGCAAAAAGGAGGACTCCTACATCTTACTACCGAAGACGCTACAGCCGCACAAAATCACCTCCTCAGCCAGAAACTGGACAAGTTGACAAAGATCATCTCTGAACTTCCTCGGGGACTTAGAAATATTTCTCAGGCTCAGCAACTTTGCGATTTATGCGGTGGTGACCATATTAATGGTCAATGTGCTTTTCCGGAAGAGATGCAGCAGGACGTGAATTACATGGGGCCCAATTTCAGTACACGAAGGGAAATTTTAACCAAGGTAATTCTAACCAAGGTTGAAACAATCATTCAAGTGTTGGGCAAAGCCAGAAGACTTCTTCTGGACAAGGCAGTAACTTCCGGCAGCAACCTTCTCCCTTATGGCAGCAAGTAAGTAGCTTGACTGAGACAGTCAAAGAATTAACTGACAGGTTTGATCAATTTTTGAAAGTTTATGAGTCTCAACTAGCGAGTGATCAGGCAACATTTAGATCACTAGAGACACAGATAGGACAGCTGTCTAAGAGGATTGAAACCACAGAGAAACATCAATTTCGGGCTAATACTGATGCTAACCCAAAAGATGAGTGCAAAGTTGTTACAACAGGAGGAAAAAGGAAGCCGAAGGAGGAAACAATTGAGATCGAAAGCAGTGAGGATGAAGAGGAGGAAAGGATTAATATTGAGCATAAGAAAGGCGAAGAGAAGAAAGCAAAAAGAGAAAAGGAGAAGGAAGATATTAAAGAATCACTCCGCAAGATTCTCAATGAGGCACCCATTAATCCAAGAACATCTTCACAAACTTCTGAATGTGATGAGAAAATCAAGTACTATCTGGGGAAGTTACTTGATCTGGGCTATGAAGAAAATCAGGAGCAGTGGGTGAAACCCCGGAAGAAGAACCATCCACAGAAACTAGAGGATTCAGGAGCTTTGACCCTTCCTTGCGTTATCAATGATGTTGATCTAGGAGAGGCTTTGATTGATTCAGGATCAAGCATTAATTTGATGCCTCTCAGTGATTTCAAGAAGATAAAAGGGGTAAAATTAAAGCTTACCAAAGTGGTCTTGACAGTGGCGGATGGGTCTATGAAGAAACCTGTTGGAATGGTGGAAAATGCGATTGTGCGGATTGATTGACTTCATAGTTGTAAATATGATCAATGAAGGAAAAAATTCATTAATCCTAGGAAGGCTGTTCATGCGAACTTCCAAGATGGTTATACATATCCATGATGGAGGAATAAAGTTAAAGGATTATGATCGGGTGTTGCTTTATGGCTCTAAAAAAACTGTACAGAGGGCAGTTAGGAAAGTCAAGTATAAAAGAGCCAAAAGTGAAGCTGCAGAGGAAGAAAAATCCACAAGTATTAATTTTCATTACGATTGTAAATTTTTGCAGATTCATGAGAAAGGGACAGTGTGCAAGAAGGAATCAACCTCTTCAGAGGAGACATCCTTCTTGCGGGGCTTTTCAGTGCGATTCAAAAACAAGAAGTGGATTGTCAACAGGAGGTTGAGAGATGACGGAATGGTGGAGATTAGAAGACCATATTCAACTGTGATCAAGAAGGTGGACCGAAGAAAAGTGAGCCGGTGGGACGATGAAGATCCCAACGTGAAGAAGAGTTGAACTTGAACTTGTTGGAAATCAATTTTTGTATTTTTAAGAACAATTTTCTTTTTCGGTCTTTTGTTTTATTTCGATTGGAGCATGTACTTTTTGAATTTTCTGAACAATTTTTGGGTAGCATCTATTGAGGGATGCTAAATTTTTGGTATCCACTGAAGGATATCTGGACGGTACAACTACTGATGGGTGGTGGAAGGAAGTGCACTTACTAACAAGTGCCAACCAGGTTTGGGTCAGGCTCGTGACGTTAAACAAGCGCTACTAGGAGGCAACCTAGAATTTCTTCTTTTACTCTTTGCATTTTAAATTCCTAGAATAGGTTGAATTTTAATTTTTGTGTGTACTCTTGGCTTTAACACTTGCTCTGAAAATGTTTGACTAACTGGTGTGCATGATGGATCTATTTGATGATTATTTGATGTGGATGAGAATTGAGTAGTAATGCATGTTGATATCTAAGAAGTAGATGTGTGATGAATTTATGATTGTGGTCATGATGCTAGGCAGGGTGCATGAATGAATTTTGTGTGAGAAGGCATGTGTGTGAGATTTTGAGCTCCAGAGTTTTTTATTGTTGCATGCATTGTTCACAGGAAAATATGGATGATATTGCCTTAATCTTGATGATCGATTGAATTGCATGTGAATGTCATATGATCAAGGCCATTTTTGAAAACCCTTCTCTAGCCAACTTTTCACTCAAAGTACTTGAAATATTATACCCTTTTTGAACCTTAGCCTTAAACAGTATGTGAACCCTTGTTCTGAAGTTCTTTATCTTAAGTTGGGATGAGCTTAATTGTATGTGATGAAAAGGTTCAAGTTTGGGGTTGTATGGGGGAAAATTGAAAAAGCAAGTAAAAGGCATTGAGCTCAATTGTTGTGAAAAGAGAAAAATTCATGGGAAAAGAAAAGAAAAGAAGAAAAGCATGAAGATGAGCTCAATGAAAACGAAAAAGAAAAGGGAAGAAGTTGGGAATGAGAAATTTTGGTAAGAGAGTTGTGCTTAATTGTTGAATATTTTGATAGTTCTCTTGACTCAAGGATTTTGCATTCTAGAAAAACCAATTTTTCTTGTTAGCCCAACCTTATTACAAGCCTTGAAAAAGTCCTTTTGATGACATTTGCATTTAAAGATGTTGATTGTTTGAGATGAATGACAATTTTGTTTCATGCGAGTTGTGAACATTAGAGAGCTGGAGTGTCACCTTAAACACTTGAGTGATTGAGTGAAACACTTGCTTGGTATGAACTGTTACTTTTCATGAGTGCATTTTTGCTTAGTGGATTGGTCATTCATAATGTATAACATCTGTTGTGAAATCTCTAGATTGAAAGCATGCATGCATCTTATTTTGGATTTCACTGAGGATATTGAATTGATTAGTGTTGTCATGTACCTTGAGATTGTTGAGGCATTGGATGAAAAAAAGTATAAAGCCAAGTTTTGTTTTGTGCTTTGTTTTGTTTTGCTTGAGGACAAGCAAAGTTTTGAGTTTGGGGTTGTTGATGAAGGTTGAAAAACANTTATTTTCATATGTCAATTTGGACCAAATTACGCCCTTTACTACTTGGAATGAGCATTGAATCAAGCAAAACTCAATAAATGAGTTTGTAGAGAGACAAAAGTTGTTTTTAGCGATTTTATGTTTATTATGCATTGTTTTGTAGCTAATTTTGAGAAAGTGAAAAATGGAGTTAAAGATACAGGTCGTGGACTCAAGAAAAGAGAAGAAAAATGAAGATTTGAAGAGTCGACGCACCGTCCGGCGGCCTAATTAAACCGCCGAGTGGTCCAGGACGAGGACTAGGCATGGCGATTGACGCTGGGCGGTGCTGAGGGAAACCGCCGGGCGGTGGCTCGCTGGGCTTGGGCTGGTTTTCTGACGCGCTCCTCACCTATAAATACCCCTACTGCGAGTTTAGAGTCATTCTTTTGACAAGAGAGAACGACCAGACCTAATTTTTCTCTCTGGAGAGGATCTCTTGGATGCTTAGGCTCCTTTTCATCTTTTCTAGGGTTTGCTCTTCCATTCTTCTTCCATTTTTCATCTAGTTTTACCATGTCTATGGTGAACTAAACCCTATTGTTGTTGGGGGAAACAATGTAATCTTTTGATACTCTCTTTTATTGAAACTCTTGATTATTTTTATGAAATTGTAAACCCCCAACAACATCCATTCATCCATTGTTTTCGTTTGTCAATTGAATCACCTTTATTTTGCATGTTAATATTTTTGTTCTCAAATCCAATTTTTTAAATTTTATTTTCAAGTCTTACCATTTATATTACTTGTACGATTTGGTACACTTGCCAATTTGTCAACAGAAACCTTCCCTTTTGGGTTCTATGACTTTTGAAAGAGTTGAATTTGCTTTTTCTCTATCGTCCTCCTCTTTCTTCTTTTCATCTTCTCTTCTATTTTCCTCTTCTCTTCTTTCTAGTCTCTCTTCTTGCTTTTTTCTCTCTACTTCTTTTGTCTCTTTCTTCTCTTCTTCTTTTCCTTCTTACTCAATCCATTTAATATCTCTTTCCTTTTTCTTATCCCTTAACTCTTGAAGTTTTGCCCCAAATTCTATTTCCCTACAAAAGAAACCATGAGAAGTTAAACTTTCAAGAAATGGTTTTCCATTTTCAATACTCTCTCTTATTAATTCCAAGTTTCTTTTTATTGATAGAGGCACAAACCTTCTTTTCATGCAAGCTTTTAAGTCATTCCAATTTCTAATGGTGGACTTTCTTCCTATTCTAACAAGATATTGTCTTTCATCCCACCACTCTCTTGCATGATTTTCAAACCTAGAAGTATAAAGACTAAGGATATAGGATTCATTGTCTCTAGAGTAGAAAGTAGATTCAAATTTACTTCTTCTAACAATGAATGGATGCATGTCATTAATATCCCTCTCCCAAGCTAAGTATGTTAATGCACCAATATCTTTACCAAAGAATGGAATATTACTCCTAGCATGTTTATACAAATCATCCTCAATCCTATCAAATTCATGAAATGAGCAAGTCTTTCTTCTAGCTTCATCAAGTTTTCTTTTTATTTCTTTGAAACTAATGTGCTGATCAAAATTAGAGACACTAGATGACCTATATGAACTAAAGGACCTATATGAATAACAAGACATCTTTGTTTCTAAAAGTTTTCTTAAACTAAAGGATTAAAAGCTTCCACTTTTATACAAATCCCAGGTAAGAAAGGTGAACCACAAGGGTTGCTTAAATACCAAGTCTTGCCTTAGCCAGATATGTCTTAAGCTACTTACTAATTACCCTTTAAAATAAAATCACTTTTAAAATCAAAGGACACATCAAACAAAGACAATTGATGGACTCTAAGCAGACTATAAGACCCCTACGCCCCTAAGCGAAACACAACTCAAAGACAATCAAAGTCAACTCCTATGGTGAGGCTTGTAGCTTTGGCTAACAAGACACACTCATCAATCTAAGCTATGTTAAAATAAGAAAAACAAATAAAGTTGCCAAGATTTTGAAAGACCACCAAGGACTCTTCCATAGAACTTGGACTTTATAAATGGCCCTTTTACAACACAACCTAAAGCTAAGAGTGGGCTAACACAAGCCCATTACACATCAAATTACACAAAAACAAAAAAAAAATTGAAATCTTTGCTACTGGGCTTGTTTCAACTCTGCAGAAAATTCACGACGCAAATTTGGCTGTCCACTAAGCTGCTACGGTCCAGGTCCTTGCCCATTTTTCCATGAAGAATCACGTGCACGTTGTTGTTGTTTCTAGCAACTTTAAGCTTGTTTAGCTTCTAGATTCACTTCTTTTTATTTGATTCTACATTCCCTTTTATCTTGGTCTCGACACTTGATGTAGCTGAAGGAATTTCCTTTGCTTCCAAATTGTAATCTGCTTCACAAGAATTCACTCAAAATTAGCAGATCAAACAATTCCAATTCCAATAATTGCAAGTCATACAAAACAATTTAAGCAAACAACTTCCCTTTCACTCGGGTCTTGTGCAACTGAAGCATTGAATAATTCCTATTTGATCCCAAACTATTGTAAGTATACTGAACAATTAACTTTCACACCAAAATCAACAAGATATTCATTCGATATTATCACTTACAGGCTAAAACAGAATAACAATTCAAAGCGAAGGTGAAGTTAGACAACTTCCCTATTTGGATGGTTGTTTCTAGCCTGCTCCAAGCTCCACACTGAGGTGTTTTTGCTGTTGTTTGCATCAAACCAAGAACAACAAAGATCCAAGAAGAACACAACAAAAAAAAATTGAAAACTATTACTTGAAACACAACAGCAGTGTCAATTTTAAAATTTTGCACATTGAGTCAAACAACAATCGAATCTATCTCAACTGGTGTAACTAAATGAATATAACATCTTAACGAGACAAAAGCTGAGATAGGTGCAATGATAATTCAAACTGGACACTTCCTAACCAATGGTCTTTGCATCTCATTCAAACAACAATAATAACAGACCAACAATATCAACAATGGATAATGTGTGAAGTGACATATCTAAACTGGTCAAAACAAAATTGTAAACTAATTCAATATCAGTGGACCAATTAGATCAAATAAAGAACAAAAGATTACTGGAAGTGAATTTCTCAATGAAGATAAATGCAACAGTATGTGTAGTAACAATTTTCACAAGCAAAACAGGACAAATCAAATAGTTCAATCAATCAATTTGAAATACAACTGAAATATGCATGTGATAGTTTTTAAACAATCATAGTTGCTTGCTCATTCAATTTCCTACACAATGAATAATCACAAAACAATGAGCAAAATACCGAGTTATCTCTCTCGAATTGCTAAGCAACTTAGGCTAAAATAGCCTCACAAAACACACATCACTCAAGCTTCTCATTAAAACTTTTAAATCTCACAAAGGAAAGGTTTGGAAGGAAGATTCTCCCTTGTTAGTTCAAGGCTGGATAGTCTTTCAGACCACCACCACCTAGGATGCTACCAAGCAGACAACCTCCTTCAAAATTCCAGAATTCCAGAGTGAACAGCTTCTCAAGCAATAAGAAATGGCTAGGCAAAGCTGATGAAGGTTGAAAAACAGTTATTTTCATATGTCAATTTAGACCAAATTACGCCCTTTACTACTCGAAATGAGCTTAGAATCAAGCAAAACTCAATGAATGAGTCTGGAGAGAGTCAAAAGCGATTTTTAACGATTTTATGCTTGTTTTGCATTGTTTTATAGCTATTTTGAAGAAAGTGAAGAATGGAGTTGAAGATACAGGTCGTAGACTCAAGAAAAGAGCAGAAAAATGAAGATTCGAAGAGTCGATGCACCGCCCAGTGACACACTTAAACCGCCGGGCGGCCTAGGGCGAGGAGTAGGCATGGCGATTGACGCTGGGCGGTTCTAAGGGAAACCGCCGGGCGGTGACGACTGTCGCCGGGCGGTTCTGAGGTTTTTGCCAAACCGCTGGGCGACACACTTAAACCGCGGAGCGGTGCTCCGCTAGGCCTGGGCCTGTTTTCTGACGCGCTCCTCACCTATAAATACCCCTATTGCGAGTTCAGAGTTATTCTTTTGACAGGGGAGAACGGCCAGACCTAATTTTGCTCTCTGGAGAGGATCTCTTGGATGCTTAGGCTCCTTTTCATCTTTTCTAGGGTTTGCTTTTCCATTCTTCTTCCATTTTCC
>NW_014543120.1:75527-88661 GCF_000741045.1 Vigna radiata var. radiata | reverse complement strand
CTGTGCTTAAGGCCTTTATCGTTTAACTCATTCGGTAATTGATGTTTGTCTTTATTGATATGGGGACGTACAGTAATGACATGAACTGGTGAGTAATTTCTTGATTTTGCAATACCACCTAGGGATAGGGGTAGGACGATCAATTGCGCTAACTTCTATTTATAATGCGGTATTAATTACTAGGGAAGGCTAGTGATAGCAAGCTAGTAGTTAATATTAGGCTCTTTTCGCCGAGGGATCGGGTTAAGGGTAGGCTAAGAAAGTCACATAACAATTGAATTAATCAAACTAATATTCAAGAGGAGTAGATAAGAGAGGGCATATTAGATGAAATTGTAAACCCCCAACAACATCCATTCATCCATTGTTTTCTTTTGTCAATTGAATCAACTTTATTTTGCATGTTAATATTTTTGTTCTCAAATCCAATTTATTAATTTTTATTTTCAAGTCTTATTATTTTAATTCACTTGAACGAGAAAGCCTTCCGAGTCTCTTGGGAAAACGATACTTGGTCTGGACTGCCAATCAAGACAAGCAATGAAACAAAGCTTTCAAGAAAAAACTTGAACAACAAATAGAACCTATGAATAGCTCTAGAACAGATTAAAACACAAGAAAATAAAAGCAAGTTGAATCATACATGACCAAACAGTTTTGCAGCTGAAATAGA
Source organism: Vigna radiata var. radiata (assembly GCF_000741045.1). Taxonomy (NCBI): domain Eukaryota; kingdom Viridiplantae; phylum Streptophyta; class Magnoliopsida; order Fabales; family Fabaceae; genus Vigna; species Vigna radiata. The sequence goes on along the minus strand of NW_014543120.1, from coordinate 87,988 downwards.
ACAATGCATTACCAATTGCTCTAAAATGTTCACTCTAATCAAATTAAATGAAACAGCAACAAGAGAGAAACATCAAGAATGAAACTGTGTTGTGAATTGCACTTGCCACTTTTCTTTTTATGTGGTTCAGTCAATACTTCTTTTCTAGATGCTTTTTCTTTTCAAATTACAAGAACTCATGCTTTTATACTTTCACTTTCTTTTGCTACAATTCACAACTTATAATTTGATTTCTATTCCAATTTAACTTCACAAGATGAGTCATGCACAATTGATTCAACACAAAGAAGACCACAGAATTGTTAACAATACCGAATGGAGAACCAAATGACTCTAGGATTAAAACAGACCTCAAAGAAGTACCAGTTTGGTGTAGCTGGCCAAAACAAAATTCTGCAGATTAACAATGTCAAACCAAGCTAGGCTATAAAGCCTTCATTGCTCACTTGGCATGCACTTATTATTGATTAGGCAGAAACTAAGGAAAGCTTTCAACAACCATCAAACAGACTCAAGAACATGAGATTCATTATTTCAAACACTGAAATCTGCCACCAAGCTCATTTATCCAAATGTCATAGCATATATATGGTGAACAAAATTTACTTCAGCGCAGGCAACTCAAATGAACCACGAAACACAAGTAACAGCTAGCTAAACTCGATTTTAATTGACAATTAAAACAAACAACATGACTTTAACATAACAGAAATGGATTTGAAAATGAAAAGACTCAATAAAATTGGATTCACCGAAAAAAAATGAAATAATACTCAAAACATGCACATAACAATCACAGATTAAGCAACCTTATCAGGATTTGGAAACCTAAGCACATGAAAACAAATTTCACTGAGTGAAGATGCACGACACACAAACTAATTCAATATCAAATCAAAACAGATCAAAACGATTTTTATTAGAAACGCAAGAAAAATCACAACAAGATGGAAGCAAATGAAACAAATCAATATATGAATCAAGACAATATAGAAATGTAATGAACAATGCAAGGAAACTCAACAGAGTCACGAAACAGTGAAACAAAATCGAAACAACACAAGCAATGAATAAAATGAGCTCGAAATAGAAAAGATGCGAATCAAACGAAAATAAAAAAAATCGAAACAGAGACAAAACAAAAAATGCGAAACAACATAGATCGATAAAAAAAAATTAAGAGCAGAGATCACGCTACTTATCTCTTGACGCGTGGTCGGAACCTTGCTCTGACTCCCAAATGATGGACGTGCCTGAGGAGTTGAGTTCGTTTGAAGCAAATCTGGATCCTCAAGGCGTCCTTGACAAAGAACGATGCAGCGGAAAAAGGAAAACAAGCTCTAGACCTAGGACTGACTCGAAGGAAACGCTAGAATAAGGGGAAAACGTGAAACGAACCGATTAAACGGTTCAAAGGCTTGGATAATCGGTGGAAATGGACTAGATCAAAGCAAAGGATGGTTCAATCGGAGGAAAATGGAAATCAATCGGTAGAAAGGACTTTGAACGGTTAAACAGGGTTTTTGTTCGATGGAAATCAAGAAAGGTGGTGGAAGAAGGTAGATCCGTGAAGGAAATGGAACTTACGGTTGATGAAGCAGTCTATCTGTGATGATGAATGGTGGAGACAACGAGATGCACTCTCGAGAGCGAGAAAGGAAAGCTCGATAGAGAAAATGAAGTGCGGATCTGCGCGGGAAATGAAGAAGACGTGGTGATGACGCGACTGAAGCACTGACGCGTGTGCGTGATGTGGCCGTGGAGGATTGGAAAATGAAATGGAAGAAGTGTACCCGGAAGATGGCTAGAGGCGGTTCATTGAGACTCCCTAGCATGGACTTTTAGAGAGAATTGATCTGGAGTTTCTCAACAGAATACAATTCATTTACTCAAAAGTTATGTTTACAATGGTGGAGACGATATTTATAATAACCCGTGCTCCTGGAGAAGTGGACTACATGTACACTAGAAGTAAAAGAAATACATGAGGCAGTATGCCATCACAAACTCCAAAAACCTCTCACCACCCTTGCAATTCTCGGCAGAAACAATGCAAAAGCCCAAGCTCAAAGTAGAAACATTCTCTTAGTCAAAAGAAGCACCATGTATGTTTTCCCAAAAGTGGTAAAGAAATTAATTGCACTCCTTTCTCTTCCTTCCTTGTCCCATTCAGCATTTTCCTACCAGCACACACCTTCACACCATTTCTTCATCCCATTAACCATAAACACACCACAAAATTCAAGGCATCAATTTCAAAACAAGTCATGAACAATAAACCCAAACATATGCTACTTCAACCCAACCAAATCTTCCATTTCTTCAAGTTTCTTTGCAAAAACGAAAATAATAACTAAGCTATCAATTCCAGCTCTGTCCAGCCACAATAACAACACCAAACTTTGGTCCCATCCTTGTTTCAAACATCAAAACCGAAAAATGAAAGGAAAGAGTTCAACCCACAACACCCATACATCATCTTAAGCTCACTGAGGAACAGTCTTATGTTTCAGAGGAATCACCATTTCAGACTGTTCAGATTCCAGATGATGTTAGTGCCATTGACATAGGTGAGGAGCAGGGTCATGTGCTTACTACTGTGCCACCTACTTTCCCACCTTCCTATGACCATACTCTTGCACATGAGGAGACTGATGAAGAATTGAAGGACCAGGCAGATATGAGCAACACTTTTGAGATAGGAAGACCATCTTCACCTTCCACCACTTTAGCCACATTCAGGGAAGTAGAGGTAAACATACCCAAGATTGATTCTATTGTTGATGATCATTGATGGGTGTCACCGCCCATGCAAAATTTAATGTGCAAATAGAAATGCAGTATAGCTAGGAAATGACTCCTAGGTCGTCTCTCAAGGACCAATTTTGCGGTTCAAGAATTAAGTCAAACACGAAGTGGGGGTGGGGGTTGTGAAAGGTTTGTGGTGAATACGGATGAATAAAATCAAAACACTGACGCAAACAGAAATGCAAGCACATATTTAAAAACGGTTTCAGAGACAGAATAAAAGCAGTCGGTCATTAATTTAGTTACAATGTTTCCAATCACAGAGCAATAAAATAAACTTGCACCTCAAACCTCTAATCCATCAAAGTTAACCAACTAAGCGAAGTTTGACCCTATTTTCAGAAAAGCGAACTAAGCGGACGCAGTGTTAATGCAAATCTAATTTACACCATGCAGTTACATCAACTAAGCGAAGAAGTAACACCAACTGGGAACTAAGCGTATACCCAATTGCAAGTGCAAATACAGGTTTCACATTAACCAAGGTTAGAGTAGCAACCACAGTTACAGTCCAAGAAAATCAAGGAAATAGTGCAATATCGTTAATGACCAACCAAATTAATTTAAGCTAGCATGACAACTAAATTATCTCTACCAAAAATAGAAGACAACATTAAGACAAAATAAAATAAAATACTAGACACCTACAAGGCAACAAACAACTACCTAACACAGTTAAATTAAATTAAATGCAAAACTAAATTAAAGAAATCCAAAGCAACTAATCCTACTAATTAAACTAATCAAACAAGGAATAATCAATCATGTGACCAAATACATCCAACCAAATAAAATTAAAAATGCAAATGGCCTAAAAACACCTCTTGGTCGTGAGGTTCCTTGCACCACATCCAAATTTGTCTTCTTTCTTCAATAAGCAATTGAATATGCTCTCTTTTTGTCCCATGTGCCTCATTCTCCAAGAAAATGCTTCCTTCTACCTTTCTACCATAAAATAAAACGTGTCATACCCTCTCCAACAAGCCAAAACCGTCCTCCCTCTTAAAGTCCAAAGAAATTTCGTGTTTCCAAAACCAAAGGTCAAATGAGATGCTTTAAATGCTTCAACACAAAAAGTTGAGTTGCTTCTACCAATGTGCCACATAAGCAAAGTCAAAGGGAACAAAAGCAATCACAATACATTCTCTTCTTCAAGTAATTCACGTCAAGCTAGCAAAGGGTCAAGACCAAAAGGGAAAGATTCCTTCTATGAAAATGTGCTTCATATTGTGCTTGTCCAAAAGAGGTAAAAACTTAAATGCACCTTCTCTCTTCCTTTCCAATGCTATTTTCGGTTTTCTTTCTTCTCTACAACTATCCAAAGCTTCATTTCACCCTTCATCACCGAGAGTACACCAAGGAAATCAAAGTTCAAATTGCAAAAGAACACAAGAACAATAAACCCAAACTTCTACTCATTTGACCCAACCAAACCTTCCTATTTCTTCAAGCTTTTGGTAAAAACGAAAATCAAGCTCCTAGCTTAAGGTCCAACACCATCCAGCTATGATAATGCAGCACAAATTCCAGCTCATAAAATGCTTCCAATCAACAAAAACAAAACACAAGAAGAAAGGGTCCAACCTCAAACACCCATACACCAACTCAAGCTTCCTTCACTACCAAACTTAACAAGAACTTCTTTTTCATGATTCAATTCAAGAAACGCAAAGTAAATACGAAAATATGGCAGCAAAGGAGGAGAAAAAGGAAATAGCTCTTCATTCAAACCAAAGACCCATCGTGAAAATGCAAAGAAACATGTAGTGAAGGAACAAGAAACAAAGTGGAATATGGGACGGTTTTCACCACCACCAAGCAAAGACAATCAAGATTCAAGCAAGAGAAGAAGAAAAATGCATCCTTGTTCATTCAAGAGTTGAAAACTGTAGCACACCAAAGCTCTCCATGAGAGTGTTCAAAACCTAAGCCAAATGAAATGTAAAGTGTGCTTGAAAGTGAATGGATGGTCTTGGCACTCTAAATTGCCGTACAACACCCTAAAAATTGTGGGGTCCACCTCTAAAGATACCCTAAAGTCTTTGCCAAGTGTCCCTCAAAGTTTGGGCCCATCATAAAATTTGCCAACATTGGCCCAAGTGCACAAAAGCTTAATTAAAGTTTCTAATCAACTAAATTACAATTTAATTAAAATTGACATGACTAAATGAAGATTCTTTAATGATCACGCCACCTCCTAATGTTCCAAAAGATATCTCCAAAATTTCCCTACAACCAAAAATGCAATTAATTAGCTCAGAAAATTCAAATTAGCGAAAATACGAATTTTCGACCAAATTAAGCAGAATTAGGAAAAACGGGGAAATAATGGATAGGTAAACACAATTCCCTGATTTATTTAAGTGCAATAAACTAAATACAGTCAATAAAATATCGACTCATCAAAGTAGACCATACTTAGTCCCTTGCACTCCTGGGCAAAATCAAGACGCAAATCAGGGAATAACTCAGAGGACATTAGGGAGGTGACACACTAAACACACAGAAAACAAAGACTGACAAGGAAAGACATAGAGTTGCACAGTTCTCAAGAAATCTGGAATTTGAAAGGAAGTGGACAGAATCCCACACAGAGTCAAGGAAAGGAGATACTTAAGAAATCATCCAAGCAGTTCAGAACACGGAAAAACAGTCAATCAGTTCAAGAGGTGAATCAAAAGCAACAGAACCTCATAGATGCACACTATCAGTGTTTCTCTCAAGTGTCTAGGGTAAATAAATTCAACTCAATGCATTTAAGAAAGCAAACACAAAAAGACTTCGCAAGTCTCTAATATCAACACTCAAAACATATATGCATGTTCAAATCAAAAGGTCTTTTATGGATGCAATGGGGCCAAGGACAAGGGAGGATAAATATGGATGAGAAGCTACAAACCAAAATAAATAGAGGAGCAATGGGGAACAAGTGTAAACACATTCAAACACACACAAAACCTCTAATTCAATCCTCTTCTTGACTCTATTATTCACACGACAATTTTTTTTTAATTTTTTCTCATTTTTCTGTATATTTTTTTTTTCATCTTGTCTCTTTTCTTTTCTTTTTTTTTCAGAACATAACTCTAAGAGACAAGATACACAACATATTTACAAAAACAAAAACAAGAAGAGGAACCAACTAGCCAATTCATCTGAATCTCCCAAGAGACCACACTTATTCCTAAAACAATTCCAAAGCTCCAAAATTCCCTAAGGTTAAGGTAAACATGGTTTTTCACTTAAGGATAATTAATGAGCTTGAAAACAAAGAATAGGGGAAAGTATAGGCTCAAAGGGGTTATCAAAGGATTAGAACAAGGTAGGCTCATCTGGCTGGAGAGACTCAACAACAAAACTGCCTTTATCATTTCCAAACATGCATATCAATCAAGAATCATAAAAAAGAGTCAAGCCAAGGCATATGTGCAAGCAATCAAGAGATATATCACACAAGAAAGAACATAAAGTGGCTCAATTCTCAGACAAGGTATTCTGTCACAATCAAATCAACCTCTCAAACATCATAATCATCTTTCCAAGCAGAGAAACAGGGACATCCAACAAATAAGAGTATCAATGAAATGAAGGACAAGTCTACAACTGGTAACAGATTGGAAGGCGTACCAAATTGTATCAAGTAATAATAAATGGTAAGACCAAGTATCATTTTCCCAAGAGACTCGAAAAGCCTTATCTTTCGCGTGAATTAAAATCGTAAGACTTGAAAATAAAAATTAATTAATTGGATGTTTGAATAAAATATGAACATGCAAAAGAGATTGATTCAATTGACAAGAAGAAAACAATGGATGAATGGAGTTGTTGGGGGTTTACAATTTCATCCTATCCGCTCTCTCTTATTTACTCCTCTTGATTTATTAGTTTCATTAATTAATTGTCATGCAACTTTCTTAGCCTACCCTTAACCCAACCCCTCGGCAAAAAGAGCCTAATACTAATTACTGGCTTGCTATCCCTAGCCTCCCCTAGCAATTAATACAGCATTATAGAGCAGAAGTTATAAACAATTGATTGTCCTACCCCTATCCCTAGGTGGTATTGCTTAACCAAGGAATTACTCACCAGTTCATGACATTACTGTACGTCCCCGAATCAATAAAGACAAACATAAGTTATCGAATGAGTTAAACGATAAAGGCATTAAGCACAGATGAGAACCCAACAATTAACGATCAAAACATATGGAAACCATATAAATAAACAAGAGTTTCAATAAAAGAGAGTATCAAAAGATTACATTGTTTCCCTCAACAACAATAGCGTTTAGTTCACCATTTTCACGGTGAAACTAGATGAAAAATGGATGAAGAATGGAAAAGCAAACCCTAGATAAGATGAAAAGGAGCCTAAGCATCCAAGAGATCCTCTCTAGAGAGTGAAATTAGGTCTGGTCGCCCCCTTCTGTCAAAAGAATGCATCTAAACTGGCAATAGGGCTATTTATAGGTGAGGAGTGCAACAGAAAACAGGCCCAAGCCCAGCAGACCACCGCTCGACAGAACAAGTGTGGCACCCGGCGGTTTCCCTCAAATCGCAAAATCGCCCAACGCCAACGCCAGGTGCCTACTCCTCGCCCTGGACCGCCCGGCAGTGTAATTTGCCGCCGGGCAGTGCGTCGACTCTTCAAATCTTCAATTTTCTTCTATTTTCTTGAGTCTACGACCTTTATCTTCAACTCCATTCTTCACTTTCTCAAAAATGCTACAAAACAATGCAAAACAAGCATAATATCGCTAAAAACAGCTCTTGACTCTCTACAGACTCATTTATTGAGTTTTGCTTGATTCTAAGCTCATTCTAAGTAGTAAAGGGCGTAATTTGGTCTAGAATGACATATGAAAATAACTTTTTTTCAACCTTCATCAACAACCCAAACCAAAGTCCAGAAATCAAGAGAAACATGCAAAACTGTACACAAGACACAACAAAAACTACCTAGAAAACAAAAAAAAAAATTAACGCAGAAAACATAAACTAACAAAGAAAAAATCATAATATCCCCCAATAGACCACACTTAAACTACACAGTGTCCTCAATGTGTCACAAGCATAAGATAAGAAATCGTAACAGTCAACAGATCATGAATAAGTGCAATGGAAGTGAGAAAAGGGGGAGAAGGAAAAAGAAAAACTCCCGTGATGATGGTGGCAATTGCCAATTTTGGACTTTCAGGGAGATCTCTTCCACCACTGGAGTCAGCAAAGAAGTCTTGAGGAGGAATTGCTTCAGTCTCCAAATTTGATCTAGCAGGGAGATGTCCTCTACAATAGGATCTAAGAAGAATTTACTTTTGATGAGCAGGTTCAGCTGGTGCATTTCAATCTTCAAGCTTTTGTGTACACTGGCACCCTTGTCTTCCACTGTGGGTGTGTGTTTGTCAAATTCATATGTCCCTCCTGCAAGATGGTTAGTGCAATGTGGTTCTACAGAAATAACATGCAGAGGTATAACACCCAATCTCAGTGTAACAAGTTGTCCCTTAGATATACCCTCAGAACATGAATCAAGTTCAAATTTAGAAGCAGTATCAACAACAACATCAGATTCATGTTCAGTGCATGGAGAACAAACATTCATATGTGATAGCAAAAAGTGGTTCTCATCATGCAAAGAGGGAGAATTAAAAGCATGCTCATCAACAATACAATGATCAACATACCCATTATCAGTATAATCATCAACAGCAGAATCTCTCTCAGGCATGTTTACCTCCACTTCCCTGGATGTGGCTAAAGTGGTGGAAGGTGAAGCTAGTCTACCTATCTAAAAAATGGTGCTCATATCTGCCTGTTCCTCCAAATCTTCATCAGTCTCCTTAAGTGCAAGAGTAGGGGTATAGGAGGATGGGAAAGTAGATGGCGCAGTAGTAAGGTCATGACTCAGCTCCCCATCTCCTATGTGAATGGCACCAACATCATCTGGAAGCTGAACAGCCTGAAATGGTGATTCCTCTGAAGCTTGAGACTATTCCTCAATGTGTTGCGTGGCCATCTGCCCCCACAACTCAAACAATGTAGGCTCAAAAGAAATAGAAAGTTGGGCCGATGCCTCTTGCTGTTGTTGTTTTTGCTGCCTCTGACTTTGCTTTTGCGGCTGCCTGTTGTTGAAGATGTTTGGAGTATATGCGTGAGGCACATCAAGAACAACAGGGTGGTGCAAAGAAGGACAGGCATCCATATGGTGGTCACTGGAAAGACATATAACACACAACTGTGCAACAGGTGAAGATGGAGGTGCTGATCTCTGGTTGGATGCCAACTGTGTCACCAAACTCAAAAGATAATCAAGTTTGCTTTCCAAATTCCTATCAGCAGCAGATGAAGACTGGGCAGGCTCATGAAACTGCAACTGCTGTGGTTCCTGAACTAGTAGAGGCATACAAGGAGTCTGGAATGATGGTTCTTAATATTGATGCTGTGAAGTACCATACCATCCCACGTTAGGATCAGTCCACCCAGGATCATCGCTATAACCATACCGCACAGGGGAGAATTTGTCAAGAAACTGATGCTCAAGATCTTCCCAACTGGTGACGGATCCTGAAGTAATACAACAACACCAATCCCTTGCCACTCCATGTAATAAGTACTCAAATGCCCTTAAGAACATATCCTCATCCGGGACGTCTTGAGGTTTCATTGAAGAGCATATGGTCTGGAACTCCTCCAAATGTCTATATGGGCATTCACCTGTAAAACCATGAAACCTAGGCAGCAAATCTATTAGTTCAGTGTTGAAAACACAACGAGTATCCTCCTCATCAAGTGGAAATGGCTCCCTAGGAGCACTCTCATGAGATGGAGGAGGAACCGTTCTGTTCTCAACATAGAAATCAGCAGAGTATATATGAGAACCATACTCAGAGTCAGATGCAGAAGTAGAATCATAATCATAGTGATGAGTCGTTATTTCTTGAACTATATTTAGTTTATTGCACTTAAATAAACNNNGGAATTGTGTTTAATTGTNTNTTATTTCCCCGTTTTCCGAATTCTACTTAATTTGGTCGGAAATTCGTAATTGTGCTAATTTGGATTTTCTGAGCTGATTAAGTGCATTTCTGGTTGCAGGGAAGTAGTGGAGACATCATCTGGAGCATTAGGATATGGCGTGACACATTTAAAGGATCAACATTTAGTCATTTAGGTTCTATTTAAAGTTGTAATTTCGTTTTCTAAAAGTCCTTAATTAGAATTAGGTGTTTTGGACCCTTTTAGGGGCAATTTTGTAAAAAACCCATGTGTAGGACATGTGACTTTTAGCTAGGGTTTCATTAGAAGGTGGTCCCCACCAATTTTAGAGTCTTGGATGGTCTTTAGAGGGGAGAATGCTGAGACACACTCTTGGGCTCCCATAGGCACACTTCATTCTTCATGTATTTAAACTTTTCTCTCCTAGGGTTTCATGGATTAACATGCCTTAAGGGAGCTTGCTTGGTATTTCAGTTTTGGGCCATTTGAATGAAGAAAGTTGCAGATTTTCTTTGTCTCTTAACTTACACTTGGTTGTCTTAGCTTGTTGGTGGTGAAAAACCATTCATTTCTACTTCCATTTGCTTGTTCTNGATGCTTGAAGCTTGAGCTTTGGAGCTTGTCTTTGCATTTCCATGGTGGATGTTGGGTTTGAGTAACTTTATATTTCGTTTTCCTCTCCTTTTGCTACTGTTTCTCTCGGTTTTCATCTCATTTTAATTGGTTGGATGATAAAAATGGACTTCTATGGAGTTGATGTGTGGGTTTATCTGAGGTTCAGATTGTTTCTACATTTGATATTGATTCATGTTCTAAGGGTTTATCTGAGGTTCAGCCTGTTACACTGGGATTGGGTGTTATACCCCTACATGTTTTTTTTGTGGAACCATATTGCACTAACCATGTTGCAGGAGGTACATATGAATTTCAGCAACACACACCCATGGGGGAAGACAAAGGTGCCGGCTGAACCCACTGATAACAATCACTTCTTCTTAGAACTAGCTGTGGAGGACATATCCCTGCTTGATCAAATTTGGAGGATGAAGCAGTTCCTCCTCAAGACTTCTTTGCTGAATCCAGTAGTGGAAGAGATCTCCCTGAAAGTCCAAAATTGGCAACTGCCACCATGATCAGGGGAGTTTTCTTTTCCCTTCTCCCTCCCTCCTCACTTTTATTGCACTTTGTCTATATCTGTTGTTTGTGCTGATTGTTGATCTGCTGATTGTGACACATTGAGGACATTGTGTCGTTTAAGTGTGGTCTATTAGGGGAGGTTGTTCTTGGTTTAGGTTTCAGTTTCTAGTTAATTTTGTTGTGTCTTGTGTACATTTTTGCATGCTTTTCGTGAATTCTGGATTGTGATTAGGTTGTCAATTTTCCTTCACTTCATTGATACTCTGATTTGTTGGATTCCTTGTTTTTCTTTGTTTGGAAGATGATCATGATGTTTGAGAGTTGAATTGATTGTGACCGTATTACCTGTGTGAGATTTGAGCCATTTGATGATCTTTCTTGTGTGTGATATGTCTCTTGATTCATGCGCATGTTTTGAAGTGATAAAGGCAGTTTTGTTGTTGAGCCCCTCTAGCCAAATGAGCCTACCTTGTTGTGATCCTTTGACATCCCTTTTGAGCCTATGCTTTCCCCATTTCTTTGTTTTGAAGCTTATACACTAGCCCTAAGTGAAAAACCATGTTTATCTTAACCTTAGGGAATTTTGGAGCTTTGGAATTGTTTTGGGAATAAGTGTGGTCTCCTTAGGAATTCTGATGAATTAGCTAGTTGGTTCCTCTTCTTGTTTTGTTTTTGTATATATGTGTGCATCTTGTCTCTTACAGTTTTGTTCAGAAAAAAAGAAGAAGAAAGAGATAGGATGAGAAAAAGAGAAAAAAAACAGAAAAATACAGAAAAAAAATTATGAATAATGGAGTCAAGAAGAGGATTGAATTAGAGGTTTTGGGCGTGTTTGAATTTGTTTACACTTGTTCCCCATTGCTCCTCTATTCCTTTTGGTTTGTAACTTCTTATTCATATGATATCCTCCCTTGTCCTTGTCCCCATTACAACCATGAAAAGACCTTTTGATTTGAACATGCATATGTGTTTGAGTGTTGATATTAGAGGCTTTCCAAGTCTATTTGTGTTCGCTTTCTTGAGTTCATTGAGTGACATTGATTTACCTTAAACACTTGAGAGAAACACTGATTGTGTGCATCTGTGAGGCTCTGTTGCTTTTGATTCATCTCTTGAACTGATTAACGGTTTTCCATGTACTGAGATGTTTGGATGATTCTGTGAGTATCTGCTTTCATTGACTCTGTGTGGGATTCTGCCTATGCCTTTCATTGTCCAGATTTTGTGAGAATTGTGCAACTCTGTTTCTGTGTTGTGAGTTGTTGTTGTCTGTCTGTTGAGTCTGTGTCACCTCCCTGATGTTTGAGTAGTTCCCTGGTTTTCGTCTTGGTTTTGCCCAGGAGTGCAAAAGACTAAGTGTGGTCTATTTTGACGAGTCGTTATTTCTTGAACTATATTTAGTTTATTGCACTTAAATAAACCATGAAATTGTGTTTAATTGTCTATTATTTCCCCGTTTTCCGAATTCTACTTAATTTGGTCGGAAATTCGTAATTGTGCTAATTTGGATTTTCTGAGCTG
>NW_014543120.1:68318-75072 GCF_000741045.1 Vigna radiata var. radiata | reverse complement strand
TATCTACTCCTCTTGAATTATTAGTTTGATTAATTAATTGTCATGCAACTTTCTTAGCCTACCCTTAACCCGATCCCTCGGCGAAAAGAGCCTAATACTAATTACTGGCTTGCTATCCCTAGCCTCCCCTAACAATTAATATAGCATTATAGAATGGAAGTTAAAAGCAATTGATCGTCCTACCCCTATTCCTAGGTGATATTGCAAAATCAAGAAATTAGTCACCAGTTCATGACATTATTGTACGTCCCCGTATCAATAAAGACAAACATCAGTTATCGAATGAGTTAAACGATAAAGGCATTAAGCACAGATGAGAACCCAACAATTAACAATCAAAACATATGGAAACCATATAANAGAACCCAACAATTAACAATCAAAACATATGGAAACCATATAATTAATCAAGAGTTTCAATAAAAGAGAGTATCAAAAGATTACATTGTTTCCCCAACAATAATAGGATTTAGTTCACCATTTCCATGGTGAATTTAGATAAAAAATGGATGAAGAATGGAAGAGCAAACCCTAGAAAAGATGAAAAGGAGCCTAAGCATCCATGAGATCCTCTCTAGAGAGCAAAATTAGGTCTGGCCGCCCCCTTCTGTCAAAAGAATACCTCTGTACTCGCAATAGGACTATTTAGAGGTGAGGAGCGCAACAGGAAACAGGCCCAAGCCCAGCAGACCACTGCCTGGCGGAACAAGTGTGGCGCCCGGCGGTTTCCCATAAATCGCACTACCGCCCGACGGTAGGGTCTACCGCCCGGCGGTAGGGTCTACCGCCCGGTGGTTTCCCTCAAAACCGCCCAGCGCCAACGCCAATGCCTACTCCTCGCCCTGGACCGCCCGACGGTGTAAGTGATCGCCGGGCGGTGCGTCGACTCTTCAAATCTTCAATTTTCTTCTATTTTCTTTAGTCTTCAACCTTTATCTTCAACTCCATTCTTCCCTTTTTCCAAAATACTACAAAACAATGCAAAACAAGCATAATATCGCTAAAAACAGCTTTTGACTCTCTACAAAATCATTTATTGAGTTTTGCTTGATTCTAAGCTCATTCCAAGTAGTAAAGGGCGTAATTTGGTCTAATTTGACAATGAAAATTACTGTTTTTCAACCTTCATCAACACCCCAAACTTAGAATTTTGCTTGTCCTCAAGCAAACAAAACAAAACAGCAACAAGACAGAGCTTGGCTTTATACTATTTCATCCAATGATTTAACACTCCTAAAGTACATGACAAACACTAATCAATCCCAAATCTTCAGTGAAATCAAATTAAGATGCATGCATGCTTTCAATCCAGAGATTGCACAACAGATGTTACACATTATGAATGACCAATCCGTTAAGCAAAAATGCACTCATGAAAATTAACAATTCATACCAAGCAACTGTTTCACTCAATCACTCAAGTGTTTAGGGTGACACTCCAACTCTCTATCATTCACAAGTCACAAGAAATAAAATTGTCATTCATCTCAAACAATCAACATCTTTTCATGCAAATGCCATCAAAAGGACTTTTCCAAGGCTTGTAATGAGGTTGGGTTAACAAGAAAAATTGGTTTTTCTAGAAAACAAAATCCTTGAGTTATCATAATATTCAACATTTAAGCACAACTCTCTTCATCACCAATCTCTCTCATTCCCAACTTTTTCCCTTTTTCTTTTTCACTGAGCTCATCTTCATGCTTTTTCTTATTTTTCTTCTTTTTCTCATGCATTTTTCTTTTTCAACAATTGAGCTCAATGCTTCTTAATAGCTTTCCAATTTCCCCCATGCATCCCAACTTGAACCTTTTCATCACATACAGTTACTCACCAGTTCATGACATTACTTTACGTCCCCGTATCAATAAAGACAAACATCAGTTATTGAATGAGTTAAATGATAAAGGCATTAAACACAGATGAGAACCCAACAATTAACAATCAAAACATATGGAAACCATATAATTAATCAAGAGTTTCAATAAAAGAGAGTATCAAAAGATTACATTGTTTCCCCCAACAACAATAGGGTTTAATTCACCATTTTCATGGTGAATCTAGATGAAAAATGGATGAAGAATGGAAGAGCAAACCCTAGAAAAGATGAAAAGGAGCCTAAGCATCCAAGAGATCCTCTCCAGGGAGCAAAATTAGGTCTGGCCGCCCCCTTCTGTCAAAAGAATACCTCTGTACTCGCAATAGGGCTATTTATAGGTGAGGAGCGCAACAGAAAACAGGCCCAAGCCCAGCAGACCACCACCTGGCGGAACAAGTGTGGCGCCCGACGGTTTTCCTCAAAACCGCCCAGCGCCAACGCAAGTGTCGGGCAGTGCGTCGACTCTTCAAATCTTCAATTTTGTTCTATTTTCTTGAGTCTTCGACCTTTATCTTCAACTGCATTCTTCCCTTTTTCCAAAATACTACAAAATAGTGTAAAACAAGCATAATATCGCTAAAAATAGCTTTTGACTCTCTACAGACTCATTTATTGAGATTTGCTTGATTATAAGCTCATTCCAAGTAGTAAAGGGTGTAATTTGGTCTAATTTGACAATGAAAATTACTGTTTTTCAACCTTCATCACAGGGAAGTTGTGGAAACATCATCTGGAGCATTAGGATATGGCGTGATTTGGACCCTTTTAGGGGCAATTTTTTAAAAAACTCATGTGTAGGACATGTGGCTTTTAGCTAGGGTTTCATTAGAAGGTGGTCCCCACCAATTTTAGAGTCTTGGACGGTCTTTAGAGGGGAGAATGCCGAGACACACTCTTCGGCTCCCATAGGCACACTTCATTCTTCATGTTTTTAAACTTTTCTCTCCTAGGGTTTCATGGATGAACATGCCTTAAGGGAGCTTGCTTGGTATTTCGGTTTTGGGCCATTTGAATGAAGAAAGTTGCAGATTTTCTCTGTCTCTTAACTTACTCTTGGTTGTCTTAGCTTGTTGGTGGTGAGAAACCATTCAATTCTACTTCCATTTGCTTGTTCTTCATGCTTGAAGCTTGAGCTTTGGAGCTTGTCTTTGCATTTCCATGGTGGATGTTGGGTTTGAGTAACTTTATATTTCGTTTTCATCTCCTTTTGCTACTGTTTCTCTCGGTTTTCATCTCATTTTAATTGGTTGGACGATAAAAATGGAGTTCTATGTGATTTCGTCAACTGAATCAACCACATTGCATGTTTATATTCTATCTTTGCATTCACAACAATTAATTCTTTCTTTACAAGTCTTAAGATTTTGATTCACACGAACGATAAAGCCTTTCGAGTCTCTTGGGAAGAACGATATCGGGTATTACCGATTATATTACTTGCACGATCTGGTACACTTGCGAGTGAGGCAACAACCCCATGCAAATTTAATGAGCATAAAGAATGCAGTATAGTACTAGGAAGTGACTCCTAGGTCGTCTCTCAAGGACCAAATGTGGTTCGAGAATTAGGTTAAACACGTAGTGGGGGGTTGTTGAAAAGTTTGTGAATGTGGATAAACAAAATCAAAACACGAATGCAAACGATAATGTAAACACAGATGTAACCAGAATTGGAAACATAAATGTAAAAACGAAATATGAAAACGTTTGGTCATTAACTCAATCACTATGCTTCCTATCACAGATTAACGACAAGTACACACTACTCTAATCCAAATCCGACACGAATCACCCAA
This sequence comes from Vigna radiata var. radiata, assembly GCF_000741045.1. NCBI lineage: Eukaryota > Viridiplantae > Streptophyta > Magnoliopsida > Fabales > Fabaceae > Vigna > Vigna radiata. The sequence continues at coordinate 71,400 of NW_014543120.1, read as the reverse complement.
CTAAGTGAAGGCTAATTCGGTCTTCAAAAGTACAAACTAAGCGAATGCAATGCTCAAATGTAATCAGTCATGCACCATACAGTCTAATCAACTAAGCGAAGATTAAACACCGATTAAGCAACTAAGCGTATACCTAATCGCAGGCACACAACAGATTAGATATTGAGCTAAATGAGAGTAGCAATATGACAATTAAAGTGCAAGAGTCTCATGAATAAACTACTCTAACCTCTAGTCCAGCACAACTAACCGACTAAGCGAAGGTTAATCATGCTGTCATAATCGCGAACTAAGCAAACGCAATACAACTATTCCGTCCAATGTGTTCTATACAGATTGATCAACTAATCGAAGATACAATCACCACCTGGGCAACTAAGCGTATACCCGTTGCAAGAACACAATCAGATTTCATAGAGTGTCAAGCAGAGCAGAATAAACAAAAAGACAGTCCGAGAAATCTCAAGGAAGCAATGTAACTTTATTAATAACCAACCAACTAACCTAAACTAACATTACAACTAAATTAACACAATTAAACTGAACAAACAACATAGTAAACGGAAACATTAAACCGAACATAATATTCAACATAGTGAACGAAAAAGTAATCTAAACAATGAAAAAGATAAATATCCAAACACAATTAAACCTATTAAAATGAAACACTTAAGTTAAAACATGAAAGGCACATGGCATGTGCTCTCGACGCACATTGATAATGGAGACAACAAATTAAAAACATGACTAAGTTACTTCCATTAATGCTTCCAATATAAAAATAAACATTGGCTCAAGCATGAAGAAAAGATAAACAAAACCTATTGAAGCTCCCTCGCGGACGTCACACCTTTGGCATCTTCCTAATTGAAATTTGAATCAGCATTTTAAAAGAAAATTGAATATTTACGTTCCTCATAATTGAACTTAAACTGTGACAGCATTTCTCAATGAATTAAAAATTAAAAAGAAGCTTTGTTCTCCCGAGAAAAATCAGCCATTAAATGCACCGAATGAAATCAACATTTCCTTGAGTCAGGCCGTGACACCACCTCCTTAAAATGAAATTCACCGCATTTCTCATTTCTCCAAAGCAAATGGAAATATCCATGTAGCTGCCTCCAAGACGTCCACAACGTGCACACACTCCAAACCAATCCAGCGCCTTTAATTTCAGCCAGAACCGTGATGCCACTTCTGCCAGCAAGATGAATGCACCGTGACTACTAAAAGCTAAATGAAATATGCTGGAATCAAAAGGAAAATAAAAACATCCAGAGCAAAGTGTTGAATCTCCTAGCCGTAACAATGTGCACAAATTTCATTCAACCAAAATCTAAGAGTTCAAACATGGTTCAAAGAAAAACTCTCTACAAAAAAAAACGTTCTCAGCCCCCCAGGAAAAATGAGTTTGGTGGCTCTTGCTCCTATATGGCCGTGAGTCACCAAATGAGAGGGTAGGGTCCACCTATTTGAAAAACCCTAGGTGCCATGTGTCCTACAATCTCTGGGCCCCTCATATTTTTAATGGCCCAATGTGCAAAAGTTTGTCCAAAAAGTTTAAACAATTAAATTACAATATAACTAAAATTTAAAATGTCTAATTGGAGAGTCTTGAATTTATTTGACAGCACTATAAATTTCCCAAATTGTATTTCCAAAATTTTCCCTGAAAATAATAATGCAAATAATTAGCTCAGAAAATTCAAATTCATTAAAATTAGAATTTCTGGTCAAATTAAGCACAATTAGCAAAAACGGGAAAATACCGGACAATTAAGCACAATTCCCTAATTAATTTTAGCACAATAAACAAAGTGAAATTAATAAAATATCGCCTCATCAACGACGGGATGGCAAACCCAAAAACAAACGGATTTAAGAAAATATTTTTGGAGTCGCCACCATAATTTATTATGGAAAAACTATGGAAAAACCCTAAAATAAAAGCACGGTCTATGAAAAAAGAGATTTTCAGGTTCAGGAATCGGTTACACATAAGGAAGGTGTTAGCACCCTAGCGTGCCTGCCCAAAGGCAGTACCTCTAATTAAATGTATAAAATTAACGTGGTTTTTTCAAAATATTTAATTTTCCCAAAAAAATAAAAGTAAAATAAAATAAAATAAAGTGTTATGAAACAAAAATACTTTTTTTTTTGTTTTATGAACCCGACAAGGATTGACCTTATGCCTACGTATATCCATTTATAATGAGCAATCAGGGATCACGTAGTTCTTTATCTAGAAAAAGGTTTGTGAGTTTTTAAAAAAAAGGATTGTTTGGGATTTTTGAAATGTGAACCCGACAAGGATTGACCTTGCTCCTATATGATGAAGAATCAGGGATCACGTAGTTTTGGAAAAAAATGCTTAGTTTAATAAAAATAACTTTTTTTGGTTTTAAATATTTTGGACTTTTTTATTATTTTAAGAATGGGGAAAAAGAAAGTAATCGGCCATAGGTCGATGCATACCCTTTATTTTATTATTTAAAAAAAACATTATTTGTGTGTAGTAAAAAAAACCTTTGAGAAAAAAAAGTTCAGGGCACAATAAAAGAAAAAGAATGTTGCAGAGATGACATACCTTTTTAGATTATGGAATTCCCTTAGTGCTTCCTTAGTGGTTGTTGTTGACAGAACCCTAGTATGTGAGAAGCTATTTTTCTCTATACTTTCTCTTTCAATCTCTATTATCTCTAGGTCTTCTTCTCTATTTTTTACAGTCCTCTTTTTCTTTCACAAAGTGCGTATTTATACACTCATTGTAATATTATGGATATCTTGTCTTAATTGAGAATTAATTGGCAATGGAAACAATAAGGAAAGAAATGGTCTTGATTTCAAGAAAAAATAAATCAGATGTAATTATATTCAAGACATTGATTGTAATTATTGCTTATAATTATTGGCATAATATTGATTCAAATTATTACCATATTAAGCTAATATTTCAAAAACATTCTAAAGTGATATGTGATGGGTGTCGCAACCCATACAAATTTGATTGCATATAAGAAATGCAGTATAGCTAGGAAGTGACTCCTAGGTCGTCTCTCAAGGACCACATGTGGTTCGAGTC
>NW_014543120.1:48352-65328 GCF_000741045.1 Vigna radiata var. radiata | reverse complement strand
CATATTTACAAAACAAAACAAGAAGAGGAACCAACTAGCCAATTCTCTGAATCTCCCAAGAGACCGCTCTTATTCCCAAAACAATTCCAAAGCTCCAAAATTCCCTAAGGTTAAGGTAATCATGGTTTTTCACTTAGGGCTAGTGTATGAGCTTCAAAACAAAGAAATGGGGAAAGTAAAGGCTCAAAGGGGTTATCAAAGGATCACAACAGGGTAGGCTCATTTGGCTAAAGAGGCTCAACAACAAATTGCCTTTATCACTTTCAAACATGCATATCCATCAAGAATTATCAAAAAGAGTCAAGCCAAGGCATATGTGCAAACAATCAAGAGACATATCACACAAGAAAGAATATCAAGTGGTTCAAATCTCACACAGGGTATTTCTGTCACAATCAATCACCCTCTCAAACATTATAATCATCTTTCCAAGCAAAGAAAAGCAAGGATTTCAAGCCAATGAGAGTATCAATGGAGTGAGAGACACATCTACAACCTAAACAAGGTCCAGAAATCAAGAGAAACATGCAAAACTGTACACAAGACAAAATAAAAACTACCTAGAAAACAAAAAATTTAACGCAAAAAACAGAAACTAATCAAAGACAAATCAATGTCTCCCCCAATAGACCACACTTAAACGACACAGTGTACTCAATGTGTCACATAAGATCACAATCATAATAGTCAACAGATCAAGGACAAGGGTAATAAAAGCGGGAAAAAGGGAAGAATGGAAAGAAGAAAACTCCCCTGATCATGGTGGCAGTTGCCAAATTTGGACTTCCAGGGAGAGGTCTTCCCCCATTGGATTCAGTAAGGAAGTCTTGAGGAAGAACTGCTTCATTCTCCAGATTTGATCAAGCAGGGAGATGTCCTCCACAACTGGATCTAAGAAGCAGTGATCGTTGATGAGTGGGTTCAGCTGGTGCCTATTAATCTTCAAACTGTCGGCACCTTTGTCTTCCACCATGGGTGTGTGTTTGTCAAATTCATATGTAGCTCCTGCAACACGGTTAGTGCAATGTGGTTCCACAGAAATAACATGCAGGGGCATAACACCCAATATTAGTGTAACAAGCTGAACCCCAAATATACCCTCAGAATATGAATCAATCTCAAATGTAGAAACAATATCAATAACAAACTCAGATTCATGTTCAGTGCATGGAGAACAAACATTCAGATGTGATAGCAAAGAGTGGTTCTCATCACGCAAAGAGGGGGAATGAAAATCATTCTCATCAACAATATAATCATAAACATACCCATCATCAGCATAATCATCAACAACAGAATCTATCTCAGGTATGTTTACCTCCACTTCCCTAGATGTGGCTAAAGTGGTGGAAGGTGAAAGTGGTCTACCTATCTCAAAGGTGGTACTCCTATCTGCCTGTTCCTCAACATTTTCATCAGATTCACAGTTAGTATCACCAATTATAAAGTTGGAAGCTGGTTGTATCACAGAATTGATCTCAACACAAATAGAGCAAGAACCAACTTCACAACCACATTTAAAATTTTCAGAAAACTGTGAAAGATCAAAATTTAATCCCAAGTCTAAAGCATCTTCAGTTTCACAGTTTCTCTATGAAAATCAGCACTAACAAGTGAATCTGAAGCAGAATCAAGAATATCTGAATGCATGAACAACTCAGGCAAATCAAGTGGGATTTTAAGTTTAGAGAAAACCTGGGTTGATTCATGATTCATCTCACCAAAAACAACAGGATGATCCACTACATCCTCAGGCGCAAGAGCGGGGACATAGGAGTGTAGGAAAGTAGATGGTGCACTAGTAGGCTCATGACTCTGCTCCTCATCCCCTATGCGGGTGACACTGTCATCATCAGTAATCTGAACAGTCTGAATTGGAGGTCCCTCTAAAACACGAGACTGTTCCTCAATGGCATGCCTGGCTATCTGCCTCCACAACTCATTCAATGTTGGCTTAGAAGAAGTAGAAGATTTGGAAGGTGGTCGGGCAGATGCCTCTTGCTGTTCCTGCTTCCTTTTATTTTTCTACTGTGGCTGCCTGTTATTGTAGATGTTGGTAGCATAAGCTTGAGGCTCATCATGAGAAACAGGGTGCTCCAAAGAAGGACAGGCATCCGTATAGTGGTCACTGGAAGAACATATAGCACATAACCGTGCAACAGATGCAGATGAAGGTGCTGGTCTCTGGTTGAATGCCAGCTGTGTCACCAAACTCTCAAGAGAATCAAGCTTGCTTTCCAATTTCCTACCAACAACTGATAAAGAATGGACAGGCTCATGAGACTGCAGCTGTTGCGGTTCCTGAACAGGTGGAGAAGGCATACAAGGAGTCTGGAATGATGGTTCCTGATATTGATGCTCTGAAGTACCATACCATCCCAAGTTAGGATCACTCCTCCCAGGATCGTCGCTATAACCATACCGCACAGGGGAGAATTTGTCTAGAAACTGATGCTTCAGATCTTCCCAACTGGTGACGGATCCTGGAGGAAGACAATAACACCAATCCTTTGTTGCTCCGTGTAATGAGTGCCCAAATGCCCTAACGAACATATCCTCATCCGGGACATCTGGAGGTTTCATTAAAGAGCATAGTGTGTAGAACTCCTCCAAATGTCTACGTGGGCATTCACCTGCAAAACCACGAAACTTAGGCAGCAAATGTATCAATCCAGTTTTGAAAACACAACAAACATCCTCCTCATCAAGTGGAAATGACTCCCTAGGAGCACTCTCATGAGATGGAGGAGGAATCATACTGTTCTCTACACAGAAATCAGCAGGAGAATCATAATCAGAGTAACAAGCAGGAGAAACAGTATCCACATAACCAAAATAGGTAGACATGGGAAAGAAGGGGGAAAGAAGAATGCAATGAAAATATGCAACTAAAGCTACCTAAATGCAACACACAAGACAGAACATCACACTCACAACACAAGACAAGACAAAACACACACTAACACAACAAAAGACCTAAAACCGAACCGTTGGTCCCCGGCAACGGCGCCAAAAGTTTTGATGGATGTCGCAACCCGTACAAATTTGATTGCATATAAGAAATGCAGTATAGCTAGGAAGTGACTCCTAGGTCGTCTCTCAAGGACCAAATGTGGTTCGAGTCTTAGGTCTAACACGAAGTGGGGGGGGGGTTGTGAAAGGTTTTTGCAAGGAAAATTAGATTAAATTAAAACTGAAAATTAAAAGCAACCAAACATACTTGAAAACATTGAAATAAATGGACAAAGCATGAAGACCGAACGGTCCCACAGATGACCGAACGATTATACATTGAGACCAAACTATCTCTAAACCAAGTGAGGAAAATAGAAATGCAAGAAGGTAAAGAAACCAAACAAAATAGACAACAGAGTGAATGGAAAAAGTAAATTGAACACTACAATAGATAAATATCCAAACACAATTAAAGTAATTAAAATGCAACACTAAATTAAGTGGATGAAAAACAACTCAACCTACTAATTAAACTAAGTGAAAACAAGAGAAACTAACAAGCCTATTTAACTTCTAGTAATTTATGTGAACCAAAGTGCAATTAACAAATAAATNAAAAAGTCCANTTNGCCAAAGAAAAACCTCATGGTCGTGCACTACTCACCACCAAGANNAAATCAATTTTTAAGCTTCAATGAACCACCAATTTTGTTGTCTTTTTGTCCTCATGTGCACCATGTCTCAAAAGAAATTAAANTATGTTTTAAACANNCAATTGAAAACCTTTCCATCACTTCTCCATGCAGAAAATTCGGAATCCACACTCCAAGACCACAAANACCGAACCCACCAAGTGAATTCTACAAAAAATTGCTTCAAAGACCAATGTGCAAATGGAAGATACCATGGGTGCTCCTACCAATGTGCCAAGTAAGCTAAACCAAATGAANACAACTACAAAAAAACTCCATTCCTCATGCAATTCATGGCAGCAACAATGCAAGGAAAAGACAAAAACTCAAAGTAGAAACATTCTTTTGGTCAAAAGAAGCGTCATATGTGTTTGTCCAAAAATGGCAAAAACTTAAATGCACCTTCTCTCCTCCTTTCACCTCCATTTTCNGTTTTCTTTCTCCACCAACACACCATTCATGTTTTCTTCATCCCTACTACAGAAACATAAACCCAAGAGACCAAAGTTCAAATTCCAAATCAACACAAGAACAATAAACTCAAACATATGCTACTTCAACCCAACCAAATCTTCCATTTCTTCAAGCTTCTTTGCAAAAACGAAAATAATACTTAAGCAATCAATTCCAGCTTTGTCCAGCAACCATAACAACACCAAAATCTGATCCCATCCTTGTTTCAAGCATCAAAACCGAAAAATGCAAGAAAAGAGTTCAAATCACAACACCCACACATCAACTTAAGCTCTCTTCAACCCAAAACTCACATAGAACTCCATTTTTATCATCCAACCAAATAAAATGCAAAGAAAAACGTGAGNAACTGCAGNAATGGAAGAGGAAAANGAAATATAAAGTTACTCAAACCCAACATCCACCATGGAAATGCAAAGACAAGCTCCAAAGCTCAAGCTTCAAACATNAAGAACAAGCAAATGNGAGTAGAAATGAATGGTTTTTCACCACCANTAAGCTAAGANAACCAAGAGTAAGTTAAGAGAAGAAGAAAATCTNCAACTTTGCTCATTAAAATAGCCCAAAAANGAAACACCAAGCAAGCTCTCCATAAAGCANGTTCATACATGAAACCCTAGGAGAGAAAAGTTCAAAACCATGAAGTATGAAGTGTAAAAGTGCCTAGCTAAATGGAAGGGTCAGCCTCCTCTCTAAATGACCATCNAAGACTCTAAAATTGGTGGGGTCAACCTTNTAAAGAAACCCTAGCNAAAAGCNACATNTCCTACACATGGGTTTTTTACAAAATTNCCCCTAAAAGGGTCCAAAACACCTAATTCTAATTAAGGACTTCTAGAAAACGAAATTACAACTTTAATAAGAATCTAAATGACTAAATGTTGAGCCTTTGAATGTGCCACGCCATATCCTAATGCTCCAGATGATGTTTCCANAACTTCCCTGCAACCAGAAATGCGCTTAATCAGCTGAGAAAATCCGAATTAGCACAATTACGAATTTCCGACCAAATTAAGCAGAATTCGGAAAACGGGGAAATAACAGACAATTAAACACAATTCCACAGTTTATTTAAGTGCAATAAAATAAATATAGTTCAAGAAATAACGACTCATCAATATGTCCTGCATTAAGGAAGATTATTTTATTATTTTCCTTTTCCTTCTTTTTTTGCCCAACATTAATTATTATTCTCTCATTCTTTAATTTTAATTATTTACTTTCCCGGAAGAAATTGGGTGTTGACAATTTTTTATTGAACTTCAATTGCTTCCTTAACTGAAGTTAATTATGTGATTACCTAGGTTTCGTACACCAAGGACCATCACGTCAGACCCCAAACTGTTCAACGTTCTACATTGGTATAAACGTCGAAACCATAAAGTGGGCGACGTTCTATCTGGTTTAAAAGAGAAAAGAAATAAAAAAAAAGCGGATTGACTCTCTGTCACATAAAACGTCGAATATTTAGCGTGGTGGACGTCAAATGTTGGTAGAGTGATACTGCTGGAAGCAAAACCACTATTTCGTTATTTTTTTATTTTAAATTGATCGTCAGTTGTTTCTCAAAATGATGTTAAGTGTTTCTAAGGTCATTATTTTATGTCGTTCTGGCCTTTGTTTGATGTTAGCACAATTTAGATCACGTCTTCATGATCTTTGCTTGTCGTTAATAAATATTATTCGGCGAACGGTTTCAATAGAGGACGTGGAGCGATTGAATTTAGTTACGTTAATGCCACCAGTCATTTTTAACGTTGCGAATTGGGCCTTGAGACATTGACCGCGTGACGTTATAGCCCGTTTTTGCACTAGTGCATCTTATGGCTCTTGGGAAGGTATTTGACAAAGAAGAGATCAATATCAAGATTTTGAAAAGTCTAAACAGAAATTGGCAACGACAAGTCATAGAAATCTCTGAATCCAAAGATCTCACAATGATGAACATGGCTACCTTGTTTGGCAAGTTATGTGAACATGAATTGGAACTTGGTAGATTAAAGGATGAAAGGGAGATTGAAGAAAAGAAGTCTATTTCTCTGAAGGCTACAAGCAAGAACAACTCAGAAACAGACATGGACGAGAAAGAATTGATGACCTTGATGGTAAGGAAATTTAGTCGACTGTTAAGTAATGATAGTCAATTGACTAACCTTGTAGGTCAAGGCAAAAAGCTAAGCTTCAGTACAAATGTTTTCCAGTGCTACGAATGTGGAAAGGAAGGTCACATCAAGCCTGATTGTCCTGATCTAAAGCCGAAGCAGAAAGGAAAGAAGAGATTTCCTCAACGCAGAAACATGAAAAGAAAAGGAGCATACATTACTTGGGAGAACTCAGATTCTGAAAGCTCAAGTGATGAAAATGCTGATCAAGAAGAGGAACCCAACATCTACAACATGGCTGGAACACTAAGTTATGACAGTTACAACGATGAAGAATTTGAGAAGCTGCTAATAGAAGAGAAGTATCAGCAACTAATTGAAACATTCAGAGAACTACATGCTGAAGCAATGCGACTACAGTACAAGGTTAATCGACTAAACTTTGAAAGAATAGATTATGAGTATAGAATTAATAACCTTGTTGGTGATAATGAGAAATTAGAAAAAGAATTAAAAGAAGCTTTGTTATCTACTAAGAAGGTTGAAATTAAAACTGTAGCAGTAGAAAAAGTTTGTTAAAATTGTCTTGCTCATATTGAAAAGATAAGTTACTTGACTAGCACGCTAGTTAAGTTTACTCAAGGTAGAGACAATTTAAATGATGTTTTAAAATCATCTAGCAGAGCAATTTACAGACAAGGAATTGGTTACAAAGCTCAATCTAACAGAACCAATGCTAAGAAATTTACTAATTTAAGTAAACCTGCTAGAAATGCATGTTTCTATTGTAATTGTGTTGGTCATACTGTTAGAAATTGTTATTACAGAAATGTTGTTGTTCCTAAAGGATTATATGTTTGGATACTCAAGGATGAATCAATTATGGAATACCTAAAAAATCTTCAGTACCTACAACTGGTAACACTGTATTAATCTATTGCATTATGCTTGACTTGATTTGTTGTGATTGTGTGATTGAATGAACATCTTGTTTGAATTGATTGTCTAGCTGATTGATTGTTTGAATCTGAAACTCTATTTTTCTTTTGTCGTAGTCAACTATGTTATTAATGCATTTGACTATGTTCTTATTCTCTCTCATCTGCACTCACAGTAATTTTATCAAATTTTCTTATGAGTTCGCGCCATTTCTTTTCATGATGTCAGTGATGCATTCTTTCTAACACTAGCACACACCTTATTTGTGTACTTCTAATGACCCTTGACTGAACTCTGGATGTATGGAACAAGTCGGAAAATGGATTCCAAAACTCATCTCTCAAGAAGGGAGAAAATCCATATGGGATATCAAAAGGAAGTTCCTCCACCAAGATATCTGGATCAGAGGCTTTTTGAAAAAGAAAATTTTAAGTTTCCTGGATAGATTGAGAAGCAAACTTTTACTACATTACTTGAACTTGTCATATTCTTCTATCATCATTTGAGAATTGTTGATGGTAACATTACTTAAAGAGTCAAAGGTGTTGAAATCATCATCAACAATGATATTTGGAGACAGACAATTGTTCTCAAACCAAATGGAATCCTCTCACATAAACATGATTATCTAATAAATTGCTGGTTAGATAAAAAGGATATATTTAGAGGTTGGCTCAGATTTCCTGTTAGTGAGACAAGGGAAGATATGTTACTCTACAAGGATCTTAAGATTGAGGAGATGTTACTAGCATACATTTTGGCACAGGTGATTCTTCCAAGGAGACTGCTGTTGGACGAAATGACTGCTGAAGATGTATATCTTTTACATGCCATCAAGAACAACATTCCCACCAACTGGTTAGAAGTACTCAAGGCCATATGAACAAGGCTACTCATTTTTTTGTTCGACATTTGCCATATGGTATGCTTGTTAGTAACATATTGGTAGTGCATGGAGTAAACGTCTCTAGTGAAAGAAAATACTCAAGCAAAAATACAAATGTCATAAACTTCAAAACTCTTGGGTCACTTGGACTTGTCTGGAGTGAAAAGAGTTGGCCCTATGATGAAAATAATTACCAAACAAACTTGTTTGAAGGAATTTCATCACCTGGAACCCTTAAATTTGACTTTGTATCTAACAATCGTTATGAAACCTATTTTGATGATCTATTTCAACTGTTTGGTGATAAGCTTGACCAACTGGAGTCAAAGATAAACTTCATTATGCAACTCCTGAAGGATAAGAACAAAAATGAAAGTATATCCATGAGAGCAATTGATGAAGGAAAGGAATGAATGACACAAATCACTAGGTTTATCTTTACAATATCTTTTGTATATGGCTTATGATGCCATCCTTTGTTGTCTTTTTGTTTTCCTTGTTTGGTCTTATCTTTGTAATATCCTCTTTCAAGGAATGAAATTATTACTTTGAATCAATTCAATTGCCTTAATCTGATTATTTAATATCTGATATATTGATTGATTGATTCAACTATGTTTTGAGTGAAGTCGAATTTGCTTGAACTGTTTTACATCTTTACATTTTCACTTCTGTTACTATTGATTATAATTCTTGCTTAACTAAAATGCTTGATCTAGAAAGGATCTTTGAAAGTTTTGCAGAAAGAACATTGCTTTTGGAATTACAAGTGGAATTCAATAACTTTGGAAAGCAATATATTCGATTGGAGAAAGACAGCAATCGACTGTTCTATAACATGGTTCTAAATTCCAATTATGGAATTTGGTTATTCTTTCATTGATTGCTTATTCTGAATATCTGCTATTATCTATGATATAAATTGATCTTTACATATCATATTTGAGATAATATTGTGAGATTTTTTATTGTATCATTGCATGACTAAACTGTTTGCTATTCTATCTTTGATACAAATATGTACTATACTACATTGGGTACTCTATGTTATACTGCATTGTGCATCTGATCTAATTTTAATATCCATGCATAATGGCAGGGGGAGTATCACATTTTACACATTAGTATTTCACATGCCTGCATTTTAGGGTGAGTTATCATTTTCATGTGATTTAAATGTGCTAATGAGAGCATCACTGCATATTGATTATTGCATATTTCTGTTTGATGCATCTCTTTCTGATATTTCAGCATAAATATCTAGAGCATTATGAAAGGGGGAAAGATTGTATGAAAGCCTTATGAAAGTTGGAGAATATGAAAGCGGGAGAATTCATTTTCATTCTATCTCCTATTCTGCTTATTTCGCTTATATTTTGCTGTATTTAATTAGACTGTGCAAACATGGTTGGTTATTAGTCATGGTTGTGCATCATCAAAAAAGGGGGAGATTTTTAAGATTGTTGACAACACAATTTCTATATCAATCTAGTTTTTGATGATGACAACACATTGCTTAATAACATGCATATGTTGTTTGTTGTTATTACATGTTCTTATGCAAATTGACTGTTATATTTGTTGAACATGTTCCTATGTTAATTGATTGATATATATCTGGAATGTGTTTGCATGCTTTACGTGCTATGTGCTATGCATCATTTCATATGTTTTACTGCACATGTTTTAAAGTTGAAAATCACAAGCACTCTTATGAACTTTTAACTGTGTGACAAAGTTCTAGTACAGTCGACTACATTGTGAATGGCTTCGACTATGCTAAAGTCTTTGTGCAGATTTTGAGAATCAGTGCTTTGTATATTTTTGAGAAGAATAGAATTTCAAAATGTTTTACATGGTTGAAGTTGACTATGTGGTTCACACATTTGACTGTATCTGTTATCTGATTTGGAATTCTATTATGCTCTTGCACTATAACAACTATATTTTTAAAAGTTAGTTGAGCATTGATGACTTGGTCAACTGTATTAAATGTGTTCTGTTGTTTGTTGACCGTAAGCTACTAAGTTGACTGAATTGTTATAACTGTCATAATACAGTCGACTAAATTAGTAGCGTATTCGACTGAGAATCTGACTGTATAACAGAAATCTATAAATAGGCTGAACACAGGTTTGTTCACAAGACTTTTGATGAACTGTTAATTTTCATTTCTGTTTTAGATTTCTCTTAGCTCCAATAATTCTTGGTGGGGCAAATCGGCAAGTGTACCGAGTCGCACAAGTAATATAAAGACAGGACTCTCGGTGCTGAACAGTTGTGTGAAAACAAGATTAATTAAGACTTAAAATAAAAAAGATTATGGGTTGTATTGCAAAAATAATAAAATAAAGCAAAATAAAATTGATTAGTGGCAACAGAGAACAGAGATGAATGAAGGTTGATTAATATGAGATGGATATGTTGTTGGGATTAGATTTCACCAAGTTTCCTCTCATATATATAAGAATTCTTCTTTATGCGTTAATGCCAGTGTCCCTCAATAAAACACTTAAACCCGATCCCTCGGTAAATAAGCCTGTCCGTAATTACCAGTTCATACAATTCCTAGCATTCCTGGTAAAAAGATGTGAAAATCAAGAGGTTAAGACGACTAAGACTCATACCCTCATCCCTGAGCAATATAACCCTTAGGAGTAATTCAACAAGGAACTGAATTGAAAGGAACATCCCGACACTCATGCAACTCACAGATCATGCTATTGTATAAGCAAGCAATAAGAACAGATGAATTACTCTGACAATTAATGAAAAAGCATATGAAATTAAGAATCAATTCAAATACATGAGAGTTTACAAGGTTACATCATTCCCCAACAACAAATAGAAATTAGTTGCCCATAAACATGGGGGAACTCTATGAACAATGGAAGAAAAGAAGAGAATGGAAGAGTAAGAATTGGATAAGATTGTATTGCTATGCTCTTCTCTGCCAGGGATGCGAAACCTACAGCCCCAAGGTCCTTTAAATAGTGCCAGAAGTGTCCCAGAGTGCAGCCTAGTCCAAAAGAATCAAAACAGAGCAGAAACGAGGCCCGGTTCACTAAAATCGTCGCCTAGGCCAACGTCGATGTTTTGGTGCTCGGGCGTCCCTGGAGGGCACCCGGGCGTCATACAATGCAAATTCTAATGCTATGGTTGACTTTTCTGCATTCTGGTTGACTAGTTGACTTTTCCGTTTGTCTGGTTGACTTCTCTAGATTTAACTTTGACTTTTCAACACTGCAACTGTTTGGCACTTTAATTCTTCCTTCAATTCATTCCAATAGCTTACAAAGTCAAAGGGAATTAATCAAAAAATCATTAAGTTCCACCTCAACTCTCTTATTCACACATTTTATTGAAAAAGTGAGTCCAAGCAAGTTTCTAAGTGAAAAATGGTGTTTTGAGTATCAAAATTACATCACAAATAATGGTTTTTTAAACCGTTATCAATTCTCCAAGAAGACGGTGGTGATCTTTCTTGAACCAAATTCATAGAGGAGACTTTCTGCGCTTACATTTGCTGATCATTATCTGAACAAGAAAGGTGCGTCTGTGTGATCGTATTGAAGGCTTGGCATCCTATCAAAGACTGCTGAATTGAGTTGAAGGTTTGGCATCCTATGAAGACTGTTGGAATTGTACCTGTTGTGATACAGGGGGATAGTTGATAACGGTCTAAAAACCGTTATTTTCATACTTAAATTTGATATCAAACACACCCTTTATGGCTTAGAATGAGCTTAAAATCAAGTAAAATGCTTAGTTGAGTCATGAGAGAGTCAAAAGTTGGTTTTGGAGATATTATGCTTGTTTTTGCATTGTTTTGCAGGGTTTTAAGATGAATTAAAGATGAAAGTTGAAGTAAGGTGGACTTAGACCCATGAAAGAAGAAGAAAAAGGATGAAAAGAAGGGTGAAGTGAACTGTTGAGCGCCAGAATGGACCGCTCAGCATCCAGAGCGATCAAGGGCAAACCGCTCAGCGGTAAAACTGACCGTTGAGCGGTCCAAATGGATAAAGGGAAACCGCTGAGCGGTTTACTTAGGCGCCTGGGTGGTTGTCTGTTTTTATTAGCTAGATTCTGTAATCTTTCTGTTATCTTTTTTGGCTTATATATAGCCCCAATGCGAATCAAAACACAATCTTTTGGCAGAGAGAAACATCAAGAGCTATTCCACACACCTTGAAGGAGGTTCCTTGGATGCTTAGGTTCCAACCTACCAAGTTTAGGGTTATTTCGTCCATTCTTTCATTGTATTTCATCTAGTTTCACCATGATTATGGTGAACTAAACCCTAGGTTGTTGGGGAACAATGTAATCTTTTGAAACTCTCTTATATCAAAATTATTATCTTCTTTATATGCTTGCATATGCTTATCTTTATCAATTGTTGGGTTCTTCACCTTTGCTTCATGATTTTATCATTTAACTCATTCGGTAAATCTCTTTTGTCTTTATTGATACGAGAACGTACAGTAATGTCATGAACTGGGGGGAATTCCTTGACTATGTTAATACCGCCTAGGAATAGGGGTAGGATGGTCAATTGTATTTTGCTTCTGTTTATCATGCATTATTAATTGCTAGGGGAGGCTAGGGATAGCAAGCCGATAATTAGTAATAGGCTCTTTTCGCCAAGGAATTAGGTTAAGGGTAGATTAAGAAAGTTTGCATGACAATATGATAAATAAGAGAATTAGATAAGAAAAGTAGATATAAGAGGGTGGATAAGATGAAATTGTAAACCCCAACAACTTCATTCATTCATAGTTTCTTTAGCCAATTGATTCACTACATTTGCATGTTTACTTTTGTTTTTGCATTCAAAACCCAAAATTAATTTCTTCTCAAGTCTTATGCGATCGGTTTACATGAAAAGTAAGGCCTAAGAGTCCTTTGGGAAACGATACTTGGACTTACCCATTTTATATTACTTGATAACGATCTGGTACATTTGTCAGGGACTTAACAAGTTTTTGGCACCGTTGCCGCGGACTCGAGGTTTAACTTATCTAGTAGTGTAAATTGATTAAGTTTGACTTGATTGTTATATTTATTTTTATTTCTGTTCTAATAAATGTTTTCTAGGGTTTTGTGCCTAACGTTTGCAGGATGCGGTATGGACAAGAATTTTATTATATGGGTACTCAATTCCATCAAAATGATTTCAACCACTACTGGGAACCTTATTCAAACTTGTATCTAAGCCAGTTTGGGCAACAATCCTCTTTGCGAAAAGAACCGTTGGGGGAAGCTGAACAACATTTACGGCAGCAAAAACTCTCTTTACCAACAGAAACGTGGGAGGACGATCAACAACTATGTCATCAGATAGTTGATTTGGCGGAGCAAGTCAAGAGCTTTAATGAAAAGTTCGACAAATTTTTGGAGAAGTACGATTCCAAGAGCTATGAAGTTACCTTCAGAAATTTGGAGACACAAATTAATAAGGTTGTTGATGAGGAGAAGATAGAGAGAGATGAGGAAAAGATAGAGGAGAAAGAAATAGAAAGGATGAGTAAGGGAGAGAAAGATGAGGAGAGTGAAATAACAGTGGTTGAGAAAAAAGAAAAAAGAAAAAATATACAAAAATAAAGAAGAAAAGACGAAAAGAGAAAAAAAGAAAGTGGAGGAAAAAGATTGAGAAAAAGAGGAAGAGAGGAAAAAAGAAAAGATCATGTGAAAAACCTCTTCCTCATCAGAAGAAAAGTCATAGGAAGGAAAAGAAGTTTAAGTGCTTTATGGAGTTCTTCAAGAAATTGGAGATTAAAGTTCCTATGATTGATACATGGAAACAGGTGCTTGGTTCGATCAACATTTTGAAGAGATTCGGCAGGAAGAAGAAAAAGAAAAAGAATATCAAGCGAGAAGAATATTAACACCTACTGATGGGTGTTTGCTGGGGGACAACCCACTTGTTGTAAAACATTTTTAGTTATAGGTTTATTTGATTTTGGACATGTAACTTTTTTGATTTTTAAACACTTTTGGGTAGCATCTACTGAGGGATGCCAAAATTTTATGTATCTACTGAAGGATATAGGTTAGCACACCTACTGATGGGTGTTGGTAAGAAGGAACTTACTGATTAGGGCTAAACAGGTTTGGGTCAGGCTCGTAACGTTAAACAAGTGCTACCTGGGAGCAACCAAGTTGATTATATTTGTTTTTAACTCTGTGATAAGTGCATTGCATGTTTAAATGTTGCATCTGAGAGGGGAAATGTATATGATTGAAAAATTGAAGGTTGAAATTGAGTGCTACAGGGTGAGATTTCTTAAAACCAAGCAAAGAAGAAGAAGAGAAAATTACCACAAACCGTTGAGTGGTCCATTTGACCGCTGAGCGGTTGCGGCGTGTTTTGGGCTCGGGCTTTCTTAAAGTTGAGCGGTTTTTGAGGTTTTCACTTTCAAACTTCTTCTTTGCATTCCTCCTGAGCGGTCTCCCTAAGCCCTAACACTCCTCTTTTACTTTCAAGAGCTTTTTAGAGAGATTTCCCCAATTTTTCATATCCCACTCACCAAAATCTCATTTTTCCACCATTGTTTTGTCAAAGTTTGGGGTTTTGGTTGAGGGTTTTGCATTGGAGAGGGCATTCATCATTAATTTTAGCAAGCATTCAAAGTCTCTACTCAAGTAAGTATGAAATTTCAATTTCTAGGGTTTTTATTTATAATTTGTTGAAGAACATGCTTAGGAACATGAAAAATTAGGGCTTTTGATTTCTATGCATGATTTGATGAATTAGAAACTGTTAGAACCGATTGA
Organism: Vigna radiata var. radiata; assembly: GCF_000741045.1. Classification (NCBI taxonomy): domain Eukaryota; kingdom Viridiplantae; phylum Streptophyta; class Magnoliopsida; order Fabales; family Fabaceae; genus Vigna; species Vigna radiata. The sequence goes on along the minus strand of NW_014543120.1, from coordinate 50,506 downwards.
ATTGCATAAAATAGGTCTGGAATGATGGATTTAGTGTTAGAGTGGAGAATAAGGTTGTTAAAAGAGAATTTTTGAAAAAACCCTTTGAAGAACGCTGAGCGGTCTCCTTGGCCGCTGAGCGGAATTCAAGCAGATTTGGGGGTTTTCTATTTTTGGGTGCTTGGATGCTGGGTGGGGGGCCCTGTTTTTCCTCAGTACTGGAGTATGTGTGATCTGAAAGAAATTGATGATGTACTAACCTCTAATGATGTTTTTGTGAATGTTATTTGGATGATTTGATACAGGAATGTCTACCTCAAGAAGAGTAAAAACTATGGGTAACAAAAGGAAGGAGCCAGAGAGACCTAGGAGATTTTATTCTTTAGGTTCCTCTCAAAGAAGCATGAGGAGCATTATGCTACTGTCCAGGAGAGGCGTTTGCTGATGGAGAGGAAGGCCATGTACATCCCTGATTTAGCTCCAGAATTCGGACTAGAGATTGAGAGGCAAGGTTGGGAGAGATTGACTACATACCCTGGACCAACAAATATTGAGTTGGTGAAGGAATTTTATGCCAACGCCCTGACCAGAGGAGGAGTATCAGCAGGGAGATACATGAGCTATGTGAGAGGACATTTGATTAGCTATGATCCTGACACCATTAACGCCTTCCTGGGGACTGAGTGGCCAGGAGAGCAGTGTAGGTATGCTGTTATATTAAGGGAGGCCAGGGATTATGAAGACATTGAGAGAGTAATATGTATCCCTGGGAGACATTTTCAGAGAAACCCTAATGGAGCACCAATGAACATCCTTAGGGCAGATTTGGCTCCCCTAGCCACATACTGGATGGCATTTACTCATGCCAACATACAGCCATGCTCTCATGTCTCTGACATCACGCTGCATCGGATTCTTGTCATCAACTGTATGCTGAGGCAGATGGATGTGAACGTTGGCAAGATTATCACCAGCGAAATTCAGAGGTGTGCTACCACTGTGAGTAGCAGGACACCATTGGGACATTTGTCCCTAATTACATACTTGTGCCAGCAGGCGGGAGTGGACACTGTAGTTCCACCCTATGAGAGGCTGAGGAGAGCTATTGATGCCTCCTATTATCGTCAGTACTGTGGAGGTGATGAGCCAGTTGGAGCAGTTCCTAGGAGACATCCTAGGAGGGCAGCAACACAACAAGAGGATGAGCCTACAAATGCACCGACACAAAATGCTGAGCCTTTCCAGATGAGGGACATGTATATGTCCATGATGGAGGCGAGGATGGAGTCTCTCCGCAGAGGCCCGATGGCCACTGTTGAGATGATTATAGGAATGTATGATCAGCCACCAGGGCATAGATGGATTAGGGACGAGTTCCATAGTGTGATGGCTTGGCCTCAAGGCCAGACACAGGGCAGTGGGTCTGAAGCAGTTGGAGCCCTAGATGGACAAGATGATGACCAGGAGGATGATGACTTTGAGGATGCCCAGGCTGGGGATGATTATGACTCAGATGAGGATATGGATTGGCATGGCATCTATTGATGGATGCTAGCACTTGGACATGGATTTTTCTTTTTCCTTTTGTACTTTGAATTAGTAGTATAGGTTAAATTTTATTGTTGTGTCTATGCTTGGCTTGTACACTGAGTCTGATGATGGTTTGATTTTATTGCATGATGAGTTATTTACTAATGATGATTGATTGTGGATGATGATTGGGAATGTGTATATGCTGATATCCAGGTTAATGGTTCACTAACTATGTGAACGAATGTGTAAGTGGTTTATGATTGTGATTGTGATGCTAAGCATGATACATGAATGAGAAGTGAGAAAGCATGTTGTGTGAGGTATTGAGCTCCAGAGTTTTTATTGATGTATGCACTGTTCACAGGGAATCATGGATGATATTTCCTTAGTCTTGATAATTGATTGAATTGCATGTTTTTGTCATATGATCAAGGCCTTGTTTGGAAACCCTTACTTAGGGATTGATTATTTTAAAATTTGTGAGTGGTGAGTAAGGTATTGTTGAGATTATGTATATGTTGATTGTGATAAAAATATATATATATATATATATATATATATGATTACAAAATTTAAACAAAGAACAACCTCCCCTAAATTTGATGGGTGTCGCGACCCATACAAATTTGATTGCATATGAGA
>NW_014543120.1:45939-48022 GCF_000741045.1 Vigna radiata var. radiata | reverse complement strand
CAGTAAATACGAAAATTCACGCTGGAACTGGACAGCTCTGACCTTTGCTCAATGTTTTACCCATAACCTTTTCTACAGGGCTCTAAATGAGATGAGGTTTTTTTTCCTGGAAAGTAGACTCAATTATCTTTCATGTGACATATAAAACGTAGCATTTGGACCTCTGGTATGGTTGCAGTTATTTTTTTAAAAACGAGTCCAGAGAGTGAAAATGCTAAACCAAATACTAGATTAAACAAATATCTAAACACAGTTAAATTAAATCGAATGCAAAAATAATTTAAAGAAAGGAAAAAAAACTAAATACAACTCAAACTAATTTAAAGCTAAGGAAAATAAACAACAAATTTTTTTTTTACCAACTCACTTGACCTCATTTACCTCTACCAAATAAATTGAAATTGCAAATGACCCAAAAAATCAACCTCTTGCCGTGACCTCCCTATGCTTCAATCCCAATTCATTTTCTCCAATTAAAAATCCCAAATATTAAAGTTGAATTGCTTCCAGCCATGACAATTATCCTCCACGTGAATGACCACTTGCTCCAATGAAATTAAATGCTTCTCCTAAAGTCTCCATCAACAAAGTCAATCATGTGCTATCTATTCCACCAACTCACTTTGCCAAAAAGAATTTTTGGTTCTCTCTCTTCTAAGGCCTGCAGCCGCTGCTCCCAATATCCAAACATAAAATGGAGTTTCTTTTCTTGGAACAAAGAAGCCTAACTAAAGTTGAATGAATTCAACCCTTTTGCCTTACTNCANCGTAAACCCATNATGTGANAACACACACATTGCCTTCCATTTGAATACTTCAATCANGGAAACAAGGCTGAAACGTTCCAGCCCCTTTGAAGCACCGTGCAGTGATAAAAAAGAAATTTCAATGCCCAATCAAATCAACTATCAAAATGCAATTGTGAAGTAAAGAAACCTTGCGAAATAACAACTGCCACCAATCTCTTCACGCTGCATTCTCTTCCTTCAAAAGTCAAATGAAAGTGTTTCTAATCAAAGTAAATGGATCACCCCTCCAGCCACTGTCACGGTGAGTCTCATTGCAAAGTAAATGCTAGTGTATAATTAAGTAAAAGCAACACTCATTAAAGAAAAGAAACCATCACTTCCATCAACCCCTTTCCATCAACCGAGAAGTATTGTACCTTTCTCTTTTTTTTTTTTATTTCACTAATCTTTTTAAAATCAAATTGAAGAAACCTTGATGTAGATGCTGACACCGTCCAGTTCATCCAAGCAAGAAGTCACACTATGAAAAATACTTCTATCAATGCATCCAAAGGAAAAGAAATTGTGCTCTTAATATTCAAAGAAGCGTCAGCATCGTTAATACAAAGAGAAACTCAAAATAGATCTAAAACCTTTGCACCAAAAATGAAAGGAAAAAGAAAGTGAACATTTTCATTCCACCAAATGCCAAACCGTGAGCAGCAAAGAGAACATTCTCTGCCAATGTTCCAGACCCCCCAAAGAAAATGAAATTGCCGAGAGAGACTTTCAATGCAAGTGACGGCTGATGAAATGGGAATCCCTAGGTCAGAAAAAATTCTTGTGCTAATGGTGGGGTCCACCCATCTAAAACCCTAGCGCCATGTCACGATTTTTACAATTTGGGCTTTTGTCTAATCTACCAAAATTAGCCCAAAATACAAAACTTAGTTTAAAAATCCTAATCTACAAAATTAAAATTTGACTAATCCTAAAGTATCTTTGTGGAGAGTCTTCACTTAATTGGTGCCCTTCCAAAAGTCTCACAGTGTGATTCCAAAATTTCCCTGAAAAATAAAGATAGGAATAATTAAGCTCAATTAATTCAAATTAATTAAAATTAGAATTATTGGTCTAATTAAGCCCAAATGGTGAAAATGACACAATGACTAAGAATTATGCGCAAATCATCAACACAATTCGGCGCGAAAATCTAAGTTAATGGTATAAAATATCGACTCATCAAAGTAGACCACACTTAGTCTTTTGCACTCTTGGGCAAAATCGAGACGCAAAACAGGGAACAGTACTGAGAGACATCAGGAAGTGACACAGACTCAACAGACAGACGATAA
>NW_014543120.1:26471-44784 GCF_000741045.1 Vigna radiata var. radiata | reverse complement strand
ATCGTGGAACAGACAATGTGGAATTCCTTCAAATGCTTATGTGGACTCTCACCTCCAAGGCCATGAAACTTGGGCAACAAATGGATCAGTCCAGTCTTGAGAACAAATGGAACGTCCTCATCAGGATATTGGATGCACAAGCTTTCAATATCGAAATCAAGTGCAGCCATCTCCCTAAAAGTCCTCCCACGAGGTGGAGGTTGTGCCATATTGTTCTCAGTGTGAAAAACAACAGAATCAAAATCAGAATCAAGTGCAGATGCAACAGATGCAGTGGATGCAGTATGCACAGAGTACTCAGTAGTGGGATGCACAGTATCTAAAGGAACAGACTCAAATTCCTAGAATGCCTAACTAACCTATGAAACGTCCTATCAATCTCAGGATCAAAAGGTGGTATGAATCCAGGATTTACTCTAGTCATGCACTAAATCACAACACCCTCTAATCATGAAACAATAGCACAAAATTTCAAAACACAGAAAACAACACAAGACACAACAAAGACTATCACAACACGTCAAAACACAGTCACAAGATACACAAACACAGACAAAAGACTCAATAATGAACCGTTGGTCCCCGGCAACGGCGCCAAAGTTTGATGGGTGTCGCGGCCCATACAAATTTGATTGCATATGAGAAATCAATGTAACTCAATGCATTCAAGAAAGCAAACACAAATAGACTTGGCAAGCCTTTAATATCAACACTCAAGCACACATGCATGTTCAAATCAAAAGGTTTTTTCATGGATGTAATGGGGCCAAGGAAAAGGGAGGATATCATATGGATAAGAAGCTACAAACCAAAAGGAATAGAGGAGCAATGGGGAACAAGTGTAAACACATTCAAACACACCCACAACCTCTAATTCCATCCTCTTTTTGACTCCATTATTCACAATTTTTTAATTTTTTTTTTGTATTTTTTTTTCTTTTTTTTTTTTCATTTTGTCTCTTTTCTTTTCTATTCAACATCAAAAGACAAGATACATGATATTTACAATGCAACCGCAAGAAGAGGACTCACTAGCCAATTCATCTGCAACTCCTAAGAGACCACACTTATTCCCAAAAAAATTCCAAAGCTCCAAAATTCCCTAAGGTTCAGGTAATCATGGTTTTCCACTTAGGCTATTGTTTGAGCTTCAAAACAAGGAAATGGGGGGAAGTATAGGCTCAAAAGGGCTAACAAGGAGATCATAACAGGGTAGGCTATCTGGCTAGAGAGCTCAATCAACAAAATGCCTTTTTCATTTTCAAACATGCGCGTGAATCAAGAATTATCAACAAAGTCAAGCCAAGGCAAATGTGCAAGCAATCCAGAGACATATCACACACAAGAAAGATCATCAAATGGCTCAAACAGGTAATCGGTCACAATCAATCCAACTCTCAAACATCATGACTGTCTTCCAAGCAAAGAAGAGCAAGGAGTCCAACAAAACAGAGTATCAATGCAGTGAAGGGAAACTAGCAACCTAATCACAGTCCAGAATTCACAAAAAGCATGCAAAACTGTACACAAGACTCAACAAAATTCACTAGAAAGCGAAATCTAAACAAAGAACAACCTCCCATAAATTTGATGGGTGTCTCCGCCAAATCAAATTTAATTGCATATGAGAAATGCAGTATAGCTAGGGAATGACCCCTAGGTCATCTCCCAAGGACCAACTGCGGTTCAGAATCAGGTCTAACACAATGGGGGGGGGGGTTGAAATGTTGTTTGTGGACGCGGAAAATTTAAAATGAAATTAAATTAAAACACAGATGTAAAAACGTAATTAAATTCAATTAAAACGAAATTAAATGCAACAACATATTTCACCATGCATGAAAATGAAATTAAAACAGTAAAAACGAAACTGCTACAGTAAATACGAAAATTCACGCTGGAACTGGACAACTCTGACCTTTGCTCAATGTTTTACCCATAACCTTTTCTAAAGGGCTCTAAATGAGATGAAGTTTTTTTTCCTGGAAATTAGACTCAATTATCTTTCATGTGACATATAAAACGTAGCATTTGGACCTCTGGTATAGTTGCAGTTATTTTTTTAAAAACGAGTCCAGAGAGTGAAAATGCTAAACCAAATACTAGACTAAACAAATATCTAAACACAGTTAAATTAAATCGAATGCAAAACTAATTTAAAGAAAGGAAAAACAACTAACTACAACTAAAATTAATTTAAAGCTAAAGAAAATAAACAACAAATATTTTTTTTTACCAACTCACTTGACCTCATTTACCTCTACCAAATAAATTGAAATTGCAAATGGCCCAAAAAATCAACCTCTGGCCGTGACCTCACTATGCTTCAATCCCATTTCATTTTCTCCAATTAAAAATCCCAAATATTAAAGTTGAAATTAAATGCTTCTATTCCACCAAAGTCTCCATCAACAAAGTCTCCATCAACAAAGTCAATCATGTGCTATCTATTCCACCAACTCACTTTGCCAAAAAGAATTTTTGGTTCTCTCTCTTCTAAGGCCTGCAGCCGCTGCTCCCAATATCCAAACATAAAATGGAGTTTCTTTTCTTGGAACAAAGAAGCCTAACTAAAGTTGAATGAATTCAACCCTTTTGCCTTACTGCACCGTAAACCCATGATGTGATAACACACACATTGCCTTCCATTTGAATACTTCAATCATGGAAACAAGGCTGAAACGTTCCAGCCCCTTTGAAGCACCGTGCAGTGATAAAAAAGAAATTTCAATGCCCAATCAAATCAACTATCAAAATGCAATTGTGAAGTAAAGAAACCTTGCGAAATAACAACTGCCACCAATCTCTTCACGCTGCATTCTCTTCCTTCAAAAGTCAAATGAAAGTGTTTCTAATCAAAGTAAATGGATCACCCCTCCAGCCACTGTCACGGTGAGTCTCATTGCAAAGTAAATGCTAGTGTATAATTAAGTAAAAGCAACACTCATTAAAGAAAAGAAACCATCACTTCCATCAACCCCTTTCCATCAACCGAGAAGTATTGTACCTTTCTCTTTTTTTTTTTTTATTTCACTAATCTTTTTAAAATCAAATTGAAGAAACCTTGATGTAGATGTTGACACCGTCCAGTTCATCCAAGCAAGAAGTCACACTATGAAAAATACTTCTATCAATGCATCCAAAGGAAAAGAAATTGTGCTCTTAATATTCAAAGAAGCGTTAGCATCGTTAATACAAAGAGAAACTCAAAATAGATCTAAAACCTTTGCACCAAAAATGAAAGGAAAAAGAAAGTGAACATTTTCATTCCACCAAATGCCAAACCGTGAGCAGCAAAGAGAACATTCTCTGCCAATGTTCCAGACCCCCCAAAGAAAATGAAATTGCCGAGAGAGACTTTCAATGCAAGTGACGGCTGATGAAATGGGAATCCCTAGGTCAGAAAAAATTCTTGTGCTAATGGTGGGGTCCACCCATCTAAAACCCTAGGGTCATGTCACCATTTTTACAATTTGGGCTTTTGTCTAATCTACCAAAATTACCCCAAAATACAAAACTTAGTTTAAAAAGCCTAATCTACAAAATTAAAATTTGACTAATCCTAAAGTATCTTTGTGGAGAGTCTTCACTTAATTGGTGCCCTTCCAAAAGTCTCACAATGTGATTCCAAAATTTCCCTGAAAAATAAAAATAGGAATAATTAAGCTCAATTAATTCAAATTAATTAAAATCAGAATTATTGGTCTAATTAAGCCCAAATGGTGAAAATGACACAATAACTAAGAATTAAGCGCAAACTAAGTTAATGGTATAAAATATCGACTCATCAGTGATGAAAGTATGATCCAAGTGGTAAACTAAGTTCTATTTGTGTAGAATCTCTCGGTGAGATTCTTAGTGTTTTAAAATGAAAGTAGGGGCTCAGCCTTGGGAGTCATTCTGACGCTTGAATGGTCAATCAAACTCACTTACAGAGGTTGAACCATGTGGTGAGAAGTAGCAGGAGGTCCTTAGTCTTAGGGGCTCCCAGTATGCCTCAAGGCGCGGAACGGACTAACCTCGTGAGTGTGGCAGGGTGGGGAACCCAAGCTTCATAAGTCACCATGGGTGCAGGACTCGTCATAGCCCTACTATCGTTTTAAAGTCCGGACGAGTCAAGTCTACAAATTTGCATGCTTAGGTGATATTTCTGAATCTGTTTGAGATAAGTTGTTCTTGTATGTTGCATGTTTAATACAACTGTATGATTTTATATAATTAGCTCACCCTTGCCTTGTTTGTTGGTGTATGTTGTATGTATTTCTTTTGCAATGATCATTCATTTTTGAATGTGAGTAGAGGAGAATGAGGTCACCTTGGAGGACGCCTTGGAGAGGAACGAAAACACTGATGCTGCTCCTCAGTTCCTTAGGAAGTGTTATGCCCTCTAATATTATTTGAACATTTCCAGTTTCTGTCTTTTTGAATCCTTTAGTACTTTAAGTTTTAATTTCTTCTAGCTTTCTAGATTACTGTAACCACAACCTAAATACTTTTCTTACTCTTAAACTATTCTCTTTTATTATTAATGACGTCTTAAATTACATAATTATACGTTATATTTTGGGATGTCACACCAATCTCCTATGTGAATGGCACTAGCATCATCAAGAATTGGAACAGTCTGCAATGGTGATCCCTCTAAAAATTGAGATTGTTCTTCAGTGCACTACGCGACCATCTGCCTCCACAACTCATTCAATGTAAGCTTAGAAGAAGTAGAAGACTTGGCAGGTGCCTTTTGCTGTTGTTGTTGCCTCTGATTTTTCTGTTGCGGTTGCCTGTTATTGTAGATGTTGGTAGCATAAGCTTGAGGCTCATCATGAGTAACAGGGTGGTCAAAAGAAGGACAGGCATTCGTAGAGTGGTCACTGGAAGGACATATAGCACACAACCGTGCAACAGATGCAGATGGAGATGCTGGTCTCTGGTTGGATCCAGCTGTGTCACCAAACTCTCAAGAGAATCAAGCTTGCTTTCCAATTTCCTACCAACAGCTGATAAAGAATGGGCAAGCTCATAAAATTGCGGTTGCTGTGGTTCCTGAACAGGTGGAGAAGGCATACAAGAATTTGGAGATGGTTGATATTGCTGTGGAGCATCATACCATCCCAAGCTAGGGTCATTCCATCCAGGATCGTTACTGTAACCATACTGAGCAAGGAAGAATTCATTCAAGAACATATGCTTAAGATCTTCCCAAGAAATGATGGATCCTTGAGGAAGACAATACAGCCAACCCCTTGCTACTTCTTGTAATGAATGCGGAAATGCCCTTAAAAACACTTCTTCATCTAGGACATCTGGAGGTTTCATTAAAGAGCATAATGTGTAGAACTCCTCCAAATGTCTATGTGCGCATTCACCTGCAAAACCATAAAACCTAGGCAGCAAATGTATCAGTCCAGTGTTGAAAACACAACGAATATCCTCCTCATCAAGTGGACACGACTCCCTAGGAGCACTCTCATGAGATGGAGGAGGAACCGTACTGTTCTCAACATAAAAGTCAGCAGAATATGCATGAGAAGCAATATCAGAGTCAGATGCAGAAGGAGAATCATAATCATAGGCAGAATAAGCGTTACTCACAACTAAAATAGGTAGACATGTAGAGAAGGGGAAAAGAAGAATGCAATGAAAATATGCAACTAAAGCTACCTAAATGCAACACACAATGACGAACACACAAAACAAAACATCACACTCACAACACAAGACAAAAACACCAACACACACTAACACAACAAAGACCTAAAACCGAACTGTTTGTCCCCGGTAACGGCGCCAAAATTTGATGGGTGTCGCGGCCCATACAAATTTGATTGCATATGAGAAATGCGGTATAGACTAGGAAGTGACTCCTAGGTCGTCTCTCAAGGACCAAACTGTGGTTCGAGAATTAGGTCAGACACGAAGTGGGGGGGGTTTTGTGAAAGTTTTGTGAATGCGGATGAACTAAATCAAAAGACGGATGCAAACTGAAATGTAAAACTGAGATGCAGATAGAAACATAAAAACGGAATCAAATACAGAATAAAAATGGTTCGTCATTAACTCAATTACTATGCTTCCAATCACAGATTAAAGAAAGGTGCACACTACTCTAATCCAAATCCAACACGAATCACCGAATTAAATTGTCCATGTGTCCAGGCCGTTATGAAGCTGTTGTATGTTACTCCTTTTTTTTTCTGCTTCCAACTACTGCTAGCGTGGAGTAAGTGCTGCTGGGCCTCTAGAATTAAATCCCATGGGCCGACTTGTGCTTTGGATGTGGACTGGTGCTTCACCGCTTTTCTTTGCTGCCTACCGGTGCCTCCTGGATGAAGAATTGAACTTGCTGGACTTCCAAAAATTTCTTTCCATGGGCCCTATTGCCTTGCTATATATCACCCGCTTAATGAAGCCAGCACATCTTCTAAAAGAAGATTTAACTCCAGGCCGTGGAATCTCCCTAGTTGGACATCCCGTGTTCTGCAATTTTTCTTCTAATTGCACAAAATTCTTGCGGGCCGCGGTTGCCAAAATTTATCCAACGCATCTTATCATCATCAGGCTGTCACATTTTTCTCAAATAAACATTGAATGTTATACTCAAATCCCAACCAGACCGTGTGCACCTCCTGGATGTGGCATGCTTTTTTTCTTTTTTGCTAGATGTGTTGGACCGCTACATGATGGCAGCTACTGGGTCGTGATATATTCCCTTTGCTGGATGCCACTCCTCTTTCAATAGAAACACCCTTTCAGCTTCAAGAATATAGCCTGTGCCGTGGTGCAACACTCCAAGACTGTGCACACTTCTTTCTTTTTTTTGATTAAAATGTTTTATTCCAAACAGCATCAAGTAGTGAACACACACCCTCTAATATTTTCTCCAAGGAAAATTGATTGTAATTATTTTTCATTCCAGCTCAATGAAATTAGTTTGCCTTTTTACTCATTTAACCTCCAAATGTCCTACACTGTATTTCCAAAATTTTCCCTGCAATTGATAATGCAAATAAATAGCTCAGATAATTCAAATTAATTAAAATAAGAATTTTCGGTCAAATTAAGCACAATTAGCAAAAACAGGAAAATACCGGACAATTAAGCACAATTCCCTGATTAATTCTAGCTCAATAAACTAAGTGAAATCAATAAAATATCGACTCATCAATCATTCCCTTGCATCTTTCCTTGTCAGAGAGGCTTCGAGGAGTCCGCATCACGCCACTCGATCATCTCCCTTGGAGATCTCTTCCATCAAGTGGTCATCAGAGCTCTGGTTCTTCCACGTGCTTCAAAGCTAAGTATCTCGATCTCTATTTTTGTTTTCATTTGACTCGCATTTCTGTTTCGTTCATTGTTTCTATTTTGAGTTTTGTTTTCTGGATTTTGTCTTGATTCCGTGTATCTTGTGTTATTTTCTTCAATTTCTTAGTTGTCATCACTTTTCCTTCATTGTCTTGAGTATTATATTTACTGTTGCTCATGAACTATTTGATTAAACGTCTAAATGAGATTTAATCCGTTGTTTGTTCTTGAATCTACATTACTGTGTTAGGTGTTGGGTCAAATCGGCAAGTGTACCGAGTCGCACAAGTAATATAAAATGGTAAGACCAAGTATCATATCCCAAAGGACTCTCTTCACTGAACAATTGTGTGAAAACAGGATTAATTAAGACTTAAAAGAAAAGAGATCATGGATTGTATTGCAAAAAAAAAATTAAAGCAAAGTAAAAGTGATCAGTGGCAAAAGAGCACAAAGATGAATGAAGGTTGATTTATATGAGATGATTATGCTGTTGGGGTTTGACTTCACCAAGTTCCGTCTCATGTATATAAGAATTCTTCTTTCATTCATTAATGCCAACGTCCCTCACTAAGTATTTTACTTGATTTTAAGCTCATTCTAAGCCATAAAGGGTGTGTTTTGATATCAAATTTAAGTATGAAAATAACAGTTTTTAGACCATTATAAATAATGGTGTTTCAAACCGTTATCATTAGGTCTACAAGTTTGTGTCGTCCTATGCTTTGAGTCATTGATATTTGATCATTTTAATTTAGTGCAAGTTTTTGTTTGAGTCTTTTAATTTTTGAAATCTATTTCTGTTTGTGTCAAAGTCATGTTAATTTTCTTATTTGTCTTTTAATTCAGTTGTAATTTGTTCTTAAGGTTTTTGTTGCATTATGGCTGGTTGATCAACATCAGCACACCATATGAGCAATGACAAATTCATTAAGAGCTCGGGTGCGTGGTGTTTGACATGAGATGCAACTTTGCATTGGTTCATAGTAGTTATTTGGAGCCTAATCTATTTCTGGTTTATTTCGTACACTTGATTGAGAATTTTGGCTTTGAGATGATCTGATTGGTTGAGCCAGTACCATGTGCATACCATATAAGCAATGAATTGCTTTGGAAAAGCTTGGTTGCACTGAGAAAGCTCCAATAGAGTCTCATTTTGCAGTTGGTCGATCTTCACATTACTTTGCTTGAGCCTATTTTCTTTTCTTTTCTTAATCTGGTTTAGCATTAGATTCACTGCCGAACATCTTGAATTACATTTCTAGCGTCTTTTTCAAGTGTTAGTTGTTGTTATACAGTCATTTTGATTAATCAAAATGCATTTGATTCATTGGACTTAAAAATCGGTGGTAAGGTTGAGTTGTTTGGTTGCATAATTGACTATTGCAAGTTTCATTTGCGAATTACTATGTTCTGCATCCAATATTAGTGCACAACAAGTTTGTTTTGATGCTTTAAACATGCTGAGATAGTTTAATTCGAGTTATATCAACCTTTGTGCAATTTTACCATATGATACCACCATTTGCAATTCATTTTTTTGTGTGCAAGTGGAACTGCAGTACTGAATTTTTTTAATTGGATCTTTTCAAGAAAATTGGATTGTAGCAATAGCTAGGATTTGTGTTGTTAAAAGCAAAATCAAAATGAAAAAGATGATATATTCAGTGTAAAAGGCTTTTTAGACCTGTACAATCCAATTCAACCCAGTTTCAAAACAGAAATTCAGATTTAAAAATATAAACTGGTTTCTTTGTGTCATTACATTTCACAGTTTGAAAATTCAATTCTGGAAGTTGCATGTGCATTCATGATGGGTGTCGCGGCCCATACAAATTTGATTGCATATTAGAAATGCAGTATAGCTAGGGAATGACCCCTAGGTCATCTCCCAAAGACCAATTTTGCGGTTCGAGAATCGAGTCTAACACAAAGGTGGGGGGGTTGAAAGTGTGTTGCAAAAATTAACTAACTCAATATAAAGACACAGATGCAAACAAACTAATTAAAGCTAGCATGGTAATTAAACTAACACTATTAAAAACCTTAGACAACATTCAAACAACAAATACTCTTGCAAACAAATTAACAAACACAGTTAAAATTAATTAAACTCAACACTAATTCAAACACATTAAACTCAACCTATGAACCAAATTAATTAAAAACCAAGGGAACCAACAAGCCTAATTTAATCCTAACAAATCACTTGACACAATGGCAATTAACAAATGAATTTAAAAGTCCAATTGGCCAAATAAAAGCACATGGCCGTGAATGATGTTTCAAAGGTCCAAATTCAAAATTCTATTTTCACTTAACCACCAAATGTGTTGTGTTTTGTCCCAATTTCACTAATTCTCAAAAGAAATTAAAATATACTTAAACATCCAATTGAAAACCATTCCTTAGTCTTCTCCATGCAGCAAAATTCGAAATCCACACTCCAAGACCACAAAATGCCGAACCTACCAAGTGATTCCTACAAAAAATACTTCAAAAACCCATGTGCAAATGGAAGATACATTGTGTGCTCCAACCAAAGTGCCATGTAGGCAAGAAACAATGCTAGAGGCAAAACCAAAGTGGAAAAAATTCCTTTAGTAAAAGAAGTATCTCCTTTTGATTGGCCAAAAGTGGTAAAAAATTAATGCATCATTCTCTCTCCTTTCTACACACCATTTTCGTTTTCTTCACCAACAACACCTTAATAATCTTTCTTCCTCTCCTCAATACCAAGAATGAGCACCCAAGAGACCCCATTTCAAAGTTCAACTCCATTCAACACAATAAACCCACACTACTACTACTTCAACTCCACCCAATCTTCCATTTCTTCAAGCTCTTGTGCAAAAAACGAAAATAACATTGTACCATTCAACCCAAGCACTGTCCAGCCCCAATAACATCATTAAACTCTGGTTCCAAACTAGTTTCAAGCATCAAAACCGAAATATGAAGGAAAAGAGCCAAACCCACAACACCCACACAACACCTTAAGCTCTCTTTAACCCAAAACTCACATAGAACCCCATTTTCATCAACCGACCAACCAAAATACAAAGAAAAACGTGAGGAACAGCAGTAAAGGAGAGGAAAAACGAAAATCTAAAGTCACTCAAACCCAACAATCACAATGGAAATGCAAAGAAAAACTTAAAAGCTCAAGCTTCAAACATAAAAAACAAGCAAATGGAAGAAGGAATGGATGGATTTTCACCACCAATGAGTTAAGACAGCCAAGAGTGAGTCAAGGGAAGAAGAAAATATGCATCATATTCATTGACAATGGTCCAAAACCGTGGCACCAAGCAAGCACCCATGAGAGCATGTTCAAACAAGAGAAACCCTAGGAGAATGAAACCAAAAACATGAATATGGAAGTGTTGTTGTGTGGCTCAGTTTTCTCCTCTATTTGGACCGAGAGTTTTCATTTTTGGTGGGGTCCACACACTACAAGTCAGCCCTAAAGGATGCCACATGGTCCCCACAATTAGTTTTTACAAAAATGCCCCTAAAGGGGTCCAAAACACCTAATTATAATTAAAGGCTTCTAGAAAACGAAATTACAACTTAATTAAAATGGAAATGACTAAATGTTGAGTCTTGAATGATCATGCCACCTTCCCTAAAATGATGTTTCCCAAAATTTCCCTGCAACCAAAATGCACTTAATCAGCTCAGAAAACCCAAATTATCACAATTACGAATTTCCGACCAAATTAAGCAGAATTCGGAAAACGGGGAAATAACAGACAATTAAACACAAATCCCTGGTTTTTAAGTGCAATAAACTAAATATAGTTCAAGAAATAACCACTCATCAATTCAGTTTCAACTTGTTGTGGTTTTTCTTGCTTGCTAAATCTATTCTAGAGCTATTCATAGGATCAATTTGTGTGCTAACTGTTCTTGATAGCCTTGTTTCTAGTTTGTCCATTGTTGGCTGTCTTAGTTTTGTCTCCCCCACAGATCAACACGAGACTTTCCAATGTGCTTTGTCCTCACTCGCACATTTTCCGGGAAAACTTCCCAGAAGGTCACCCATCACTTAGCACTGATTCTCAAAATCTGTACAAAGGTTTTAGCATAGTCGAATCCATTACCAATGTAGTCGACTGTACCATAACTTTGTCACACAGTTATAAGTTCATAAAAGTGCTTGTGATTTTTCACTTTCCAAAATGTGCAGTAAAATATTTTTGATAAAGTAGTTAGCATTGCAGATAAACATGTAAGCATGTTCCACAAATATATCACACAATTAACATAGGAACATACACCACAGTACATCAAAACATGTTCAGCAGATATAACAATCAGTACAGTATAAGAACATGTAATGCAACAACATATGTACTGTTATTAAGCATAGTGTTGTCATAATAAAAAACTAGATTGATATAGAGTTTGTGTTGTTAACAATCTCAACAATCTCCCCCTTTTTTGATGATGCACAACCATGATTAATAACTCAACCATGTTTGCACAATTCATAACAAAACAACATAATATCAAGCAAATGAAATATGAAACAGAGTATCTATTCTCCCCCTTTCACAAAGCTTTTATACTTTCTCTCATACTCTCATATATCTATCCCCCTTTGTGCATTAACAAAAAAGGAAGGCTCTAGATATATATAAGCAAATTTGAAAAGAGAGATGCATTAAATCACATAGCAATGTTAGCTCCCCCTGAAATGCAGGCATGTGATGTAAAATGTGTAAAGAGTGATACTCCCCTTGTCATTATGCATAATAAAATCAAATCAAATGAACAATGCAACATATCACAAATTTAACAACAGTTTAAGCACATAGTTGTATCAAAGACATGTTATCAAACAGTTCAGATATGCAATGATACAAACTTCAACAATCTCACAATATTATCTCAAATAATATTTTTGCAACAGATAATAGAAGAGATAATAGCAGATTTATATGATTTAAGTAATCAGTAACAATAAAACCAGATTCCAGATATGGAATTGTTAACCCAGTTATACGCAGTCGAATGCATTAAATCATCAGTTGAATACATTGCTTTTCAAATGTTGAATTCCAGTTGTAGCTTCCAAAGCAATGTCCTTCCTGCAAAACCTTTCAACAACCTTATCTAGATCAAGCATTTTGGTTAAGCAACAATTATAATTGGAATAACAGAAGTCAATATGTAAAAATGTATGACAGAATAAGCATAGTTGACTTCATGCAAAACACAGTCGAATTAATCAATCAGTATATCAGATATTTAAAGAATTAGATTAAAGGCAACTTGATTGATTCAAAATACTGATTTCATTTCCTTGAAAAAGATATTACAATGATAAGATCATACAAGGAAAACAAAAGAAAGAGCAATAAAAGATATGACATTATAAGCCATTCCCAAAATGAAAAACAGGACAAAAACTTAGTTTATGACTCAAGACACAATAGGATAAACAGAACTCTATTCTGATTTAGATGATTCTTCAATCTTTCTATCAGCATTGTTTATGCCGCTATCAGTATCATCAATGGATGATTCTTCGAACGCTCTTATCCTGAGTGCATAATGCATTTTCTTGTGAAGGTCAGATAGAGACTTTTGCATCACAGTCAATTTGTTATCCAATTTGTCAAATCTTCTATCTACATGGCCTTCAAAGATGCTCAATGGATGAAATTTATATCTTGAGGCATCAATTTTTAGAGGATCCATTTCAATCGTAGATGGAATATCATCAATCATTATCCACTCATCTCTTAACTTGATTATTCCAACAGAATCTAAGAAAAGAGTTTCCATGACATTTCTCTTTTTGCACAGAATGACCATTTCATTTGTAATGTCGACATTTTGCATCTTTAGAATCTTGCTGATTTAGTACTCCATACGGTAGACATAATCCTTTGCTTCTAGTGAACTTCATCATGTGGTCACGAATAACAAATGCCCAATTTGTACGAATACTGGATGATAGTGCACAAATTAGGTATATATCTTCATTTGTTAGTAAAGAGTGATCATCCTCTTTTGGAAGCAATATCCAGGTAATTACATATGCGCAGATGCACTCATCCATTAGAAGATTTCTGATGTTGAAGTCATCAGAACACTCTGAACGAGCAGGTTCCTTAACAAAGTTTTGTATAGTCCTTGGCTATTATAGCCAACAATCCCATGATGTGTAGGTAAACCTTCATGTCGAAGTCCAACAACACTTTCCCAGATGTCATTGTTTATAATAATATCAATTCCTTTGACTCTTGATATTAAATTGTTACCTTCCCTTTTGAGATTGTAGTAGAATACCTTTACTAAATTTGGGTAACAATCACCTTGTAATTCAACAAACTTCGTCAGGTTTTCTCTAACAAGCCATTCTTGAAACTTGAAACCCTCATTCTTATAGAATGCCGTATTTATGCATTTGTGTCTCAAACCTTCCTCGGAACCCCACTTGCAAATGTAGTCAGTCCTTTGATCATCATCGCTGAACCATCCAAAAGGATCAACCTCTCTTCTTGCTGATATAGATCGTTTTCCAGGTCTTGATGAAGAGGCAACCATTTGAGCAGAAGGAGGGAAAGTGATAGGTTCGCTCCATATCGGCACGGAATCAGTCAGGCGAGATGAAGCTGAGACAATGGAATAGTAGTCCTGATGCGGAAAACAGTGTGATGCAGTGACGGTGTGAGGTTGAATCGATGGTGGAGTGAAGAGCTTGATGCAGCGGAAGCTAGCTCAGAAAGCCTTCTAGAAGAAGAAAGCTAGGTGGAGGAGAGGAAGAAGCTCGGTGTGTGACTTTGGACAGAGTTCCCGTGCTGGACAAAGATCAACAGCAGAAGAAATGATTTCTCATATATTTCCAAAAGTATTTTACAATGTGAGGGAAGATGATATTTATAGATCTATCTCCCTCACGGTACTTGATGAGTCGATATTTTATTGATTTCACTTAGTTTATTGTGCTAGAATTAATCAGGGAATTGTGCTTAATTGTCCGGTATTTTCCCGTTTTTCCTAATTATGCTTAATTTGACCGGAAATTCTAATTTTAATTAATTTGAATTTTCTGAGCTAATTATTTGCCTTATTATTTTCAGGGAAAATTTTGGAAACACAATTTGGGACATTTGGAGGACACCAAATAAATTCAAGACTCTTCGTTTAGACATTTTTAAATTTAGTTGTATTGTAATTTTAATTGTTTAAACTTTTTGGACAAACTTTTGCACATTGGGCCATTGTTAAAAAATTATGAGGGCCCAAATATTGTAGGACACTTGGCACCCTAGGGTTTTATTTTTTTTAGGGTGGACCCCACCCCAATTTTAGGACACATGATCCTAGGAACAATGCCTTAGCCAGCCGTCATTTGGGAGACCACATTCATTCTCGGGGAATTTGTAGAATTTACTTTGGGGGCACTTGGTTTAAAACGTTTTCTTTCTATGGAGCTTCCTTGGAACATTGCTGTGGATACGGGTTGAACAAATTGAAGAATGAAGAAGCACGTTGCTGCTATCGCTGGACTACAATGGAATGCTAGAAGTATATTTTTTTTTTCTCTCTTTGGAGAAGTGCTGTTACGGTCCTTTTGGATGCAAACTTTAGAAGCTTTATTTTTCCTTTAAAATGATGTGACACTACAATTAATGGGTGGAAGTTACGGCTGATTTTGTTTTCAATTTAGAAGCATATTTTCCTTCAATTGCTTGGATTCATTTTCTTTGCATTGGGGTTTAGAGTGGTACATGCTGGACGTCCAACAATTTTTTGACTGCTGAAATTTCATTCTCACTGTTTTCAATTTTCTTTTAGTACAGGTTGTTACGGGAATTGTGAGATGTGAGAAACACATTTTTCTTTTAGTTGCATATACATTTACTTTTCTATTAGATGAAGAAAGCGTGATTTGATGGATTTTACTTTTACAAAGACCGGTCCTTTTCATTACTTTGCAAGTTGTTTCATCATTGTTTAATTTTATCATTTTGCTTTTAGTTGATGAAATTAGAATTAGGTTAGATGGGAGTAGGATGGGATAGTATTGGTAGCTTAGGTGTAGTTAGCTTGCTTTTATTTTATTTAATTAAAGAGTGAAGAAGTGATTTGATGGAAGAAGGTATGTGAAGTCACGGCTGGAATTTTGAGAGAAGAAGTATAATTCTTTGCTTGGAAAAATGGGTGCAGGGATGTTACGGTTGAGTCTAGAAAAGTAGCTTAGCTTTTGTTTTCTTTTTGGAATGTAGGGGTCTTTGTTTTTTTTCTTTTATTTTGATGCTGAATCAGAGAAGAAGAATCACCTTTCAATTTGCTTTTCAATTGGAATGTGGCATTTGTTTTATCGAGAGGAAGTGTGTCACGGCTGGAGGATTATCTTTTAGGCCATTCATAATTTCAATTTATTTGGTAGAGGTAAATGAGGTCACATGAGTTGGTAAAAAAAAATATGTTGTTTATTTTCTTTAGCTTTAAATTAGTTTGAGTTGTAGTTAGTTGTTTTTAATTTCTTTAATTTAGTTTTGCATTTAATTTAATTTAACTGTGTTTAGATATTTGTTTAGTCTAGTATTTGGTTTAGCATTTTCACTCTCTGGACTCGATTTTAAAAAAATAACTGCAACCACACCAGAGGTCCAAATGCTACGTTTTATATGTCACAAGAAAGATAATTGAAAACATTGAGCAAAGGTCAGAGCTGTCCAGTTCCAGCGTGAGTTTTCGTATTTACTGTAGCAGTTTCGTTTTTACTGTTTTAATTTCATTTTCATGCATGGTGAAATGGTTGTTGCATTTAGTTTCGTTTTAACTAAGTTTTTACATTTGCGTTTTAATTTAAATTACATCTGCGTTTTAATTTTAATTTTTCTGCACACCAAACAAACTTTCAACCCCCCCCCCCACTTTGTGTTAGACTCGAAACTCGAACCGCAAAATTGGTCCTTGAGAGACGACCTAGAAGTCACATCCTAGCACTATACTGCATTTCTTATATGCAATCAAATTTGTATGGGCTGCGACAACCCATCAGTGCTGAAGCTTGCCACCAATCACAAATCCTTTTACACGTGGAATCCTATGCTAAATGTGCTCAAAACTATATGTCTCTAGAATTGCACGTGCAAAATGAGGCAGCTGCAGTGTGTTGAAATGAGGATGACATGTGTTTCATGATGCCACCCCTTTCCTTGCTAAGCTCACCCCCTTCTTGTGTAAATGACCTCTTTGTCCTTCTTCTTGGTTTTGATTTAGTGGGCTTTATTTATTGGGCTTGGCCCAAGTCATCAGAAAGGTTTCACAAGAATCAGAATAATGGTTTTGTTTAACACAATGTGTGAGTGCATCAGACTTTTATATCCTTATATAGAAGGAAAACACGCCAAAGATTATCATTAAACCCTATGTTTAAATTCCAACGGTCTTAAAAATAAAAAATATAAAACAGTTTCAAACCATAGGCGAATATATTAAAGTTGAAGTTGACTGAGATTCGTGAAAACCACTTTCAAGCTAATTCAATCAATCAAACAACAACCAATCAATATAAGCATGATGCAATAGATAGATACAGTTTTACCATTTGTAGATTCTCAAGATTTTTTATGTATTCCATAGTTGATTCATCCTTGCGATCACTCTGCATCAGTTCTGTATCCTGCAAAACAACTATGATTTGGTTGCTGGTACCCATTTTACTTTGGGTCCATGATTGTTAATCCTTGTTACATGTTCCTTTGGTATCCAAACACATAATCCTTTAGGAACAACAACATTTCTGTAATAACAATTTCTAACAGTATGACCAACACAATTACAATAGAAACATGCATTTCTAGCAGGTTTACTTAAATCAGTAAATTTTCTAGCATTGGTTTTGTTAGATTGAGCCTTGAATCCTATTCCTTGTCTATGAATAGCTATGCAAGAAGATTTTAAATAGTATTCAAATTTTCTCTACCTTGAGTGAACTTAGCTAGCATGCTAGTCAAGTAACCTATCTTTTCAATATGAGCAGGACAATTTTCACAGTCTTTTTTTACTGTAACAGTTTTAACTTCAACATTCTTAGCAGATAACAAGGCTTCATTTAGCTCTTTTTCTAATTTCTCATTTTCTGCAACAAGGTTATTGATTTTATTTTCAAAGTCTCTTCTTTCAGAGCTCCGTCGATTTACCTTGTATTACAGTTGATAACGGTTGAAAAACAGTTATTTTCATACTTAATTTTGATATTAAATCACACTCTTTAGGGCTTAGAATTAGCTTGAAATCATGCATTTTTATTAAGTTAGAGAATGAGAGAGTCAAGGATGGTTTTCTTGGTTTTATGCTTGGTTTCCCTTGATTTTATAGGTTTTTGGAATGAATTGGAAGAAAGGTTGACGTATCAAATGGTTGGAGTGCTGAAAAGTCAACCAGAATGCAGAAAAGTCAACCAGTCAACCAGAAAAGTCAAACAGTAAACCAGAAAAATTGACCAGTCAACCAGAAAAGTTGACCAAACCGCTGAGCGGTTATATGGGCGCTGAGCGGTTGATGAAGCTTGAAGAACAGTTATTTTCATATGTCATTGTAGACCAAATTACTCCCTTTACTACTTAGAATGAGCTTAAAATCAAGAAAAACTCAATAAATGAGTCTGTAGAGAGTCAAAAGTTGTTTTTAGCGATATTATGCTTGTTTTGCATTGTTTTGTAGCATTTCTGAGAAGACTCAAGAAAGGAGAAGAAAATTGAAGAATTGAAGAGTCGAGGTCCAGGGCGAGGAGTACGCACCTGGCGTTGCCGTTGGGCGGTTTTGCGATTTGAGGGAAACCGCCGGGCGATATACCCCTACACCGGGCGGTAGTGCGATTTGTGGGAAACCGTCGGGGCCCACACTTGTTCCGCTGGGCGGTTGTCTTGGGCCTGTTTTCTGTTGCGCTCCTCACCTATAAATAGCCCTATTGCGAGTTGAGATGCATTCTTTTGACAGAAGGGGGCGGCCAGACCTAATTTCACTCTCTGGAGAGGAT
>NW_014543120.1:8346-26066 GCF_000741045.1 Vigna radiata var. radiata | reverse complement strand
GCTAGGGATAGCAAGCCAGTAATTAGTAATAGGCTCTTTTCACCAAGGGATCGGGTTAAGGGTAAGCTAAGAAAGTTGCATGACAATTAATTAATCAAGCTAATAAATCAAGAGGAGTAAATACGAGAAAGCGGATAAGATGAAATTGTAAACCCCCAACAACTTCATTCATCCATTGTTTTCTTCTTGTCAATTGAATCAATCTCTTTTGCATGTTCATATTTTATTCTCACATCAAATTAATTAATTTTTATTTTCAAGTCTGACGATCTTAATTCACACGAACGATAAGGCCTTTCGAGTCTCCTGGGAAAACGATACTTGGACTTACCATTTATTATTACTTGATACGATTTGGTACGCTTGCCAATCCGTTAACAAGTTTTTGGCGCCGTTGCCGGGGACTCGAGGTTTACTTTTTCGAGTAGTGTGGATTGATTGAATTTGACTTGATTTTATGTTTATTTTTGTTCTAATAAATGTTTTCTAGGGTTTTGTGCCTAATTTTTGCAGAATGCAGTTTGGACAAGAATTTAATTCTGTAGGCACTCAATTCTACCAAAATAGTTTCAACCACTGGTTAGAACCTCATTCAAACCTATATCATAGCCAATTTGGGCAATATTCCTCTAGGCCAAAAGAAACGTTGGGGGAAGCTAAAGAACGTTTATTGCATGAACAACACTCTTATGCGTTGAAAGCTCTGGGTATTATTGGGGTTAATACTGAAGTTAACCCTAAAGAAGAATGCCAAGTTACTATCTTTGAGGATGACAAGGTTATTGATGAAAAGAAGATAGAGGAAGATGAGATAACAAAGGTTTTGAAGTCTCTGGGCATTATTAGGGATAATACTGAAGTTATCCCTCAAGAAGAATGTCAAGCCACTATCTCTAAAAATGATAAGGTTATTGAAGAGGAAAAAATAGAAGAAGAAGAGCTACAGATATATGAGGAGAAAATAAAGGAAGAAAAGAAAGAGGAAATAAAAACAGAAAAAGTTGTTGCTGCGGAAAGGATAGAGGAGTGATGAGTGGTTATTTCTTGAACTATATTTAGTTTATTGCACTTAAATAAACCAGGGAATTGTGTTTAATTGTCTGTTATTTCCCCGTTTTCCGAATTCTGCTTAATTTGGTCGGAAATTTGTAATTGTGCTAATTTGGGTTTTCTGAGCAGATTAAGTGTATTTTGGTTGCAGGGAAATTTTGGGAAACATAAATTGGAGCATTAGGGATGGTGGGATAATTATTCAAGACTCAACATTTAGCCATTTCCATTTTTATAAAGTTGTATTTTCGTTTTTTTTAGAAACTTTAATTAGACTAAGTGCATTTGGGCCCTTTTCTGGCAAATTTTGTAGAAGCTCAATGGTGGGACACTTGGCCTAACCCTACGATTTCTTTTAGGAGGTGGACCCCACCTATTTTGAAGGGGGGAAGGCATTGTTTAGGGCAAATTGCCGAGACACTCACTACAACTCTCTACATTCCACACTTTTGCTTTAGCCTTTGCATGTATAAACTCTCTCTTGGGAGCCTTGGGTGCCATTTTCGTTTTTGATGCTTGAATGGATAAAGATCAAGTTTTTCTTCTTCTAATTTTTTCAACAATGCTTGTTCTTGATTGATGGAATGAAGCTCTACCATTTCTCTCTTTAGATTTTCATTTTGAAGGTTGAATGGTTGAGTTTGGAGCTTCTTCTTTGCTTTTTCATGGTGGTTTCTTTAATGGAAGGGAGACCCATTGTTCATTTCGGTTTTCTCATCATTTTGCTGCAGTGAATTTGAATTTATCTTGAGTTTCTTGGTTTGGAGGATGAAAATGGAGTTGTTGTCAAGTTTGGTAGTGAAAAAGGCTTAAGTTGGTACATGGGTATTGGGTTCTTGAACCATTTTCTTCTAGTATTTTCTTTTTGATGTTTGGAAGCATATTTTGAGCTGGACCTTGTTATTGTTGATGGTGGCTGGACGGTAATGCAAGGGAAGGTAAAGGTTTGGTTTTGTTTTGGTCAAAAAGTTGAAGCAAAGTGAGTGGTGAAGTTGGATTTATGAAGGTGGAACTTGGTTTTGATATGCTTGTGTTAATTTGCATTTGAACTTGGGTTTCTTTTTGTGTTCTCGGTAATGGAGAATGGAAGGAACAATTTGAATGTTGCTTGTTGAAGAAAAACCAAAAAAAGAGTGGTGCAAGGAGAAAGAATGCTTCATTTAATTTTTTCCCCGATTTGGCCCAGCATAGTATGACCACATTTTCTTAGAATGAAGATTTCCATTTTGGTCTTGCCTTTTGCTAGCACATTGCCGTGAGATGCTTGAGGAATGGAGGTTATTGTGATTGTTTTCCATTGCCTTGACTTTGCACATGTGGCATCTTGAAAGAAGAGATTAAAGCACCCTTTGACTTGTGGACTTTTTAGAAGCATTCCTTGCACCCAACATTGCCATTTTTCACGTGAATTTCGTCCCTTAGCATGGTTTCCATTTTATTTTGCTACATGCAAGTAGTGGGTGACGGTTTTGAATGATATAGAAGGCACATGATTGTTGTCTTGCAGTTTGGTGCATATGAGACAAAGAGTCAACACATCTTGCATGATTCATTTAAGGAAGAAAGTCAAGAATTGAAGTTGGGCCTTGGTGGACTAGGAGCTCACGGCCCAAGGGGGTTTTCTCAAGCTAATTGCACTTTTAATTTCATTTGGTAGATGAATATTGGTCACATAATTGATGGATTAAAAAGCATGTTTAAATTACCCCTTTGTTTTGCATTAATTTACATAGTAGGATTAGTTGCTTTTGATGTCTCTAATTTAGTGTTGCATTTTATAGTTTTACTTGTGTTTAGATAATTGTTTGTTGAAATGTTGGGATTAGAATTTTATTTTACCTTGATGTTTTCTAACTTACTCAGTTGAGTTTAATGTCCATTTGTTTTAATTTAGTTATTCGCATTCGCAAAAACACTTTGGAAACCCCCCCCTTTTGTGTTAGACTTGACTCTGAACCGCAGTTGGTCCTTGAGAGACGACCTAGGGGTCATTCCCTAGCATTATACTGCATTTCTAAATTGCAATTAAATTTGTATGGGCCGCGACACCCATCAAGGAGATAGAAACAGAAAAGTTGAATGAGAGTGAGAAGGATGATGAGAAAGGAAAAGCAGTGGTTGAAAGAGAAGAAAAAAAGAAAAAAAATGTTAACATAAAGAAAGCAAAGAAAAAGAAAAAAAGAAAGTTAAGGAAGGAGAAAATTAAGAAAAAAAGGAAGAGAGGAAAGAAGAAAAGGTCATGTGAAAAACCCCTTCCTCATAAAAAGAAAAATCATAGGAAGGAAAATAGGTTCAAGTACTTCATGGAGATCTTCACGAAATTGGAGATTAAGGTTCCTATGATTGATGTATGGAAACATGTGCTTGGGTCGATCAACTTTTTGAAGAGATTTAGCATAAAGAAGAAGAAGAAGAAAATACCAAGCGAGAATAAATTTAACACCTACTGATGGGTGTTTATGGGGAGTACCACTCACCGCCGGGCGGTACCACTTTGCCGCCGGGCGATGGCGGCGAGAATCAACCCGAGCCTTTTCATGTAACAACAGATGCAGGCACAGGAGAAGATTCCTCTATCTGAGGATGATCCTCTTGCTTCATTACATCTACTTGCTGACATCCTTGAAGATAACCCTTTGGAGGTTGAGTATGATGCTAATGTATTTGGGAGAGGCTCTGAGGTCCCAATATACCTTCATAGCCAAGATGTTAGTGAGCTTGCGTCGGGAACACAAGAGTTGGATATTTAAATTATTCAACTATGGATGATGTAAGTCTATGAGCAATTATTTATATATAAAATTGATTTATATATCAAGTATCCTTATATCAAAGTTAATTTTTGATTTCAGGTATATGTCTGGGGTCAGTAACAAGTTGGGGCGTTCTGATGATTATGGATTCATTGATCCCTAATCAATTCATGAATCAAATGATTTTGATCAGATCAACACAAATCTGATAAGAAGTTTTGGAAGCGGCAAGAAAATATACTTTTTGCCTTATATATTCGGGTAAGTGAACTTTGTTAACATAATAAAGTTCCATAGTTGATTTTAATATATAATAGTTAAGTTATTATGAATTTCAGGCGCCATTGGCAGCTTCTTGTTATGTCTATGCAAGAGAACTATGCTTTGTGGTTTTGCTCATTGCAGAGGCCTCCTCCCACACATCTCAGACAAGCAATTGATTGGTAAGAACCTCAATGTTTGGACTTTCTTTGTTATATAAATGAATGCTAAAACCTTTTTTTATATATAGTTCTATTCCAGCAAGTATGATGATGGTTGGGAGATCAATTGCTAACAGTAGAAAGATTGCTTGGATTTCTCTCAAGGTTTGACATATGTTAAAGCCATACTTTGATATAGTTGTTTTATTTTAATGTTATTCACTAACTATTTACAACTGTGATGATATATTGTAGTGTAACAGACAAAATGGGTCATATGAGTGCGGATAATATGTAATGTATTGGATGGCCCATATTGTTCGTTCTCACATCATAAGTCATTGGGAAACAGTAATATTTAACTTTAACAAATTTTGATTTTTTCCCAAATNTAGAATTCATATACACTAATTAATATGAATTGTCTTGTGCAGAAATTCAAGACTACTACACCAGTTCCTGAGAAGCCACTATTATTCATGAGGAACGCTGCTGCGAAGTATATAGTTAGATTATACAATAGCTCTTAGTTATTAGATTTAAACATTGCATTTGCTTAGATTGTATTTATTAGAGTTTATACTTTATTTGATGTTGAAATACATTTGAACATGTGTTTGTTATGATGAAATTGAATTTGTGTACATGTTTTTATATGCAGGTCTGTTTTTGTGGTAGTGGATATCACAAAAACAGACCTACAATTTTAAAAAACAGACCTACATATAGTGCTCGTTTTTTTTTTTTTTTTGAAAAACAGACCTTTGGCCGCGGTTAGTGCTAGAACCGCGGCATATTCCTGGGTCTTTTACCGCGGTTCTAACCGCGACATATACTGGAACAATTTTTTTTTTTTTAAAAAAAGGGTTTTAGGCAGCGGTTCCTTGTACAACCGTGGCATATTCCCCAACTTTTTTACCACGGTTATAACTGCGGCCTAAAGTCTCTGACTTACTACTGCGGCTGAATATGCCGCGGTTCATAAACCGCGACATATAGTGAAAAATAACCGCGGTAAAATCCCCTCGCTGCACTATTGGTAGTTCTCTGAATGTTTCCACTAGTTGTTGATACTTCTCTTCTATTCTAGCTTCTCGAATTCTTCATCTCTATCAGTTTCATCATGTCAAAATCAAAGAGGGGGGTGAATTGGTGGTTTATCAAAATCAAAGTCTTTTCACAATCTTGAAATAAAAGTATGAAACTTTGTAAACTTTCTTGACATGCAAGTAATGAAAATTCGTGTGCAGTGGAAAAATGTAGTTGAATGCGCAAATAGTAAAGTCGACTATAAATATAAGTGCAAGGATAAAGAAATCAAACAATGGTTTTTATACTGGTTCGGCCAACAATGCCTACATCTAGTGTCCTTCCATCCCAGGAAGCAAATGCACTATAATGGTTAAGGTTTTTACAACAAGGAAGACCTCCACGTCAAAAATATAAATCTCCTCTCTATCCCTCTAACCTTAATATAGGCAGAAAACACAGCAAGACTTGCAGCAAGATGTCCCCTCTTCTGCAATCCGCCAAACACTACTTTGAACAGTCCTCAAAGTGAGCCAGACTTCACAAGTCTATCCCCTGTAATCACAACAGGTCCAATACAGGAATCTTCAAGGATGCCAAGCTAAATCTTGATCAAACCAGATGCACCTTCACTGTGCAGAATATGCTCAATCAATGAGTGTGTAGTCAGTCTCCCTTTGAATCTCTTTCAAGAAAGATCACCACCGTTTTCTTGTAGAATTCTTGGAGCTCTATAAACCAGATATATCAATCTGAAATAGAATATAAAAATGTTAGATCATCAAAATTTTCTGAACAATTTCGTGTTTAGACTATTTTGAGAATTCTTTTAAACAGATGTTCTCATAGTCGAATAAGCTATTAATCCAGTCGATTATGTCAAGACAATTATAACAGTTAAGTCAGACCAGTAGCATTCAGTCAACCAAAATAAATTCTCAGTCAATACAATTGACCTACTATTCAATGCTCAACTATCTTTTTAAAATATAGTCGTTATTGTACAAGAGCATAACAGAATTTCAAATCAAACAACTAACACAGTCGAGTATGTGGCGCACACAGTCGACTTCGACATGTAAGAACATTTCAAAATTCTTTCCTTCTCAAAATCTCACAAAGCAGTGATTCTCAAAATCTATACAAAGACTTTAGTATAGTCGAATCAATTAATGATGGAGTCGACTTTACTGTAGATTTGTCACACAGTTATAAGTTCACAAAAGTGCTTGTGGTTTTTATGCATTAAAACATGTGCAATGCATCCAAAAATGATGTAACATGTACAAGCTCAATATGTATGCATTCACATAGCAACACAGAACATAAACATGTTCAACAGATATATCAAACAATCAGCATAAGAACATGTTAGGAAACAGGTTAGCTTCGTTCAAATTTAAAATCTTTTCGCAATCTTGGTATGAAAATTGAAAGCTTTTCGTAATCTTGGTATGAAACAGGTTAGCTTTTTTGACTTCTAAATAGGTATAGTCGACTGAATTTAAAGAGTGTAAGGATAGAGAAAATCAAACATTGATTTTAATACTGATTCGGCCAACAATGCCTATATCTAGTGCCATTCCAACTTTGGAAGCAAATGCACTATAATGGCTGCGGTTTTTACAGCAAGGAATTTATAGAAGCACCACGCAAAAAATATAAATCTCCTCTTTAACCCAAAACCAAATATAGCTGCACACAAAAACCAAAATTGCAGCAAGAATCCTCTCTCCTACAATCTGTACCCACGTCAAACAATCCTCAACGTGTCACCAGCACTCTTCAAAGGATGCCAAGCCTATCACAACACGCTTCACAGGTTGCCAACCTTTTAAAGCACACTTCACAGGTTGCCAAGCCTTCAGTCAAATGTAGCAGTCTTCACAGGATGTCAAGCCTTCAAGATCAAACCAGAAGCACCTTCTTTGTGCAGATGTTGATCAAACGGTAAGTGCAAATGACTCCTCAATCTGAATCTCTCTCAAGAAAGATCACCACCGTCTTCTTGGAGAATTCTTGGAGCTTCTGAAACTGAGAGCTTTCTCTGAAAAGGACAATGAAAATGTTAGATCACAAAAGTCTCAGAACAAATCGTGTTCTGTTTCTATTTATAGTTTTCCTGTCAGCCTCAGTCGAATAACCTACTAATACAGTCGACTGTATTAAATCGGTTATAACAGACAGTCAACACACAGGCTCCTCACTCAACAAAATCAATGCACATTTATGACAGTTGACCCAATTAGTTAATCCTAACTAACATTTGAAAATATAACCGTTGGAGCAAGTAGGCAAAAAAGAATTCCAAATATAGCAGTAATACAGTCGAATGAGTGATTCACACTGTCGACTGACTCATGAAAAAACACTTTGAAATTCTTTTCATCTGAAAATCTCATCAAGTACACGTGCACAAAATCTGTACAAAGATTTTAGCTTAGTCGACTCCATTACCAATGTAGTCGACTGAATTGGACCTTTATCACAACAAATATAAGTTCATAAAAGTACTTGTGTGTTTTTCTTCAAAAATGTGTAAAAAGTAATCATAATCATTTTAACACACATTTCAATACAAGCATGCTCCAAAAATATAACACATAGTCAATCATAGGAACATCCATGCAAAATAACAAAACATGTTTAATGAAGATATTGTTCAAAACAGTATATCACATCAACTGAACATGTAGTACTGGAACATATGTACTGTTATTAAGCAGTGTTGTCAACTGAACATCAACTGAACTAGTTTGATAGAGAGTTTGTGTTGTCAACAATCTCAACAGAACATGTATCATAACAGCCATATAAGTGTGTTATTAAGAATCTCAACAACACTAACTGTTGATGAATTTTTCAAGATATCTCATTGCAAATCTGCAAAGGAAATATGGGATGTCTTGGAAGTCACACATGAAGGCACTGATCAAGTAAAGAGAGCAAGGAAGAATTCTCTGATTCAAGACTATGAACTTTTTCGGATGAAGGCTGGAGAGACCATCTATGAAGTCTAGAAAAGATTCACACACATTGTTAATCACGTTATAGCTCTCGGAAAAGTGTTTCATAAAAAGGAGATCAACATCAAGATTCTGAAAAAGTCTGAACAGAAATTGGCAACCAAAAGTCACTACAATCTCAGAATCCAAAGACCTTACAAGCATGAACATGGCTACCTTGTTTGGCAAGTTAAGAGAACATGAATTGGAACTTGGTAGATTAATGGATGATAAAGAGATTGAAGAAAACAAGTCCATTGCTTTGAAAGCTACAAGCAGGAAAATATCAAATTCAGATGACTTAGATGCAAAGATGGACGACAAAGAAATGATGACCATGATGGCAAGGAAGTTTAGTCAATTTATGAAAAATGATAGTCAACTTACTAACCATGCAGGTCACAGTAAATCAGAGAAAAGCTTCAGATCAAACATTGTCCAATGCTACGAATGTGGAAAGGAAGGACATATCACGCTAGAATGTTTAGAATTGAAGTCAAAGCAGAAAGCAAATAAAAGGTAAAGGAAGAAAACAAAAAGGAGTCTACATTGCTTGGGAGAATAGTGACTCGGAATCTTCAAGCGATGAAGATCATGATCAAGAAGAGGAGTCTAACATATGTTATATGGCTGGAACATCACAGGATGACTATGATAGTGATGTAGAGTTTGAGAATGAACATATAGAAGTGAAGTATGATCTACTGTTGGATGCATTCAGGGAAGTACATACTAAAGCAATGCGACTGCAATACAAGGTTAATCAACTCAACTTGAGAGGAGAGATTATGAGCATAAAATTAATAACCTTGTGTCTGAAAATGAGAAACTAGAAAAGGAATTGAATGATGCTTTGTTATTTGCTAAAGAGATTAAAATTGAAACTGTTATAGTAGAGAAACCTTGAATGTCCTACACATGTTGAGCAAATAGATTACTTGACTAGTACGCTAGCCAAATTTACTCAAGGTAGAGACAATTTGAATGTTGTATTAAAATCCTCTGGCAGAGCAATACACAGACAAGGAATTTGTTATAAAGCTCATTCTAACAGAACCAATGCAAAGAAGTTTATTGATCAAAGCAAACCTGCTAGAAATACTTGCTTTTATTGCAATTATGTTGGTCACACTGTTAGAAACTGTTATTATAGAACTGTTGGTGTTCCTAAAGGTTTATATGTATGAAGACCAAAGGAACAACTGATTAGAATTGATAATCAAGGATCCAAGTTCAAATGGTTACTTGCAACCAAAACTTAAGTGTTTTGCAGGTTTACAAGCAGGTGCAATCCGAACTGAAGGATGGACTACTCTTGATATATCAATCTTCTTGAGTGTCTACAACGGGTAATTTGTATCACTCTATTGCATCATGCATAAATTGATTGGTTGTTGATGCTTGATTGTGTGTATGATTGCTTGTGTGTTTGAATGATTGATTTGTTTTGAAAAACTGATTTCACGAATTTTAGTTGACTCTATTATGAAACCAATCGACTAGGTCTCTAAATGTTTGCACTTTGTTTTGAATTTTATTAGTCCATTGTAGTCAACTTTATCTTTATTAAAATCGACTCAGTGTCTGTGCTGTGGAACTTCAAAATTAAATTTTCTTTTAAATATTTGTGCTGTAAATTTTTTTTTCTTGTTCGTGCTTGGGAAAATTGGTCATTGTCTACTACTCTGCGAGCAATCTCTCTATTAACCTTAAAGTCGAGGAGAAAAGTTTCCAATAATCATCTCTCTATGTCATCTTCTAACTAGGGTCCTGATAAAAACAAAGGAAAGCAAATTGTTGTGCCAAGAAATCTTGATCGTTCTGGTTGGATTAGTGATGAGGATTCAAGAAACAAATTTCTAATGAACCCAGCTAAGGCCATGGCTCATTCCTACTATCCTAAGTTTAGAAAATTCAAAAAGGAGGGTTTTGTTTTTCCTTGCGTACTGGAAGTGCAACACTTGTCAAGCCTTGTCCACATGAAAGGTGTTTGGTATCCTGACTTAGTGGAGGTCTTCTACTAGAATATGAAATTTGTTAACGGTAGTATGAGGTCCAGAGTAAAAGGTGTAGATATTGAAATATATGACTTCATTTGGATATTATTCACTGGACTTGAAGCAAAAGGAGCACTCTCACACCTATTCAACTTTGAATTTAATGTGCACTTGAAGAAAAGTGATATGTACTCAAGTTGGAGGAGATCTCCTGAAGTTGTGACAATAAAATGACAATACTGTCATGAGGGTCTGAAGAATGAAGAAAGAATTATTGCTCACATTCTCTGTTTGGATTATCAACAAATCATATCTAGAAGCATACCTTTTTTGTTAATGCACAAAGTGTGTTTGAATGATTGATTGTGTGCATTCAGAGTATTTGAACTAAAATTTGATTGCTATATCTTGTGTTTACTTTGAATTTGGTTTGGTATTGTGCAAAAATGGTTGTTTATTAATCATGGTTGTGCATCATAAAAAAAGGGGGAGATTGTTGACAATACAATATCTATAACACTTTGGTTTTTGATGATGACATTACATTTTTAATAACACATGTATTGTTGATGTGTTACATGTTCTATTGCTTATTGATTGATATCTTCTTGAACATGTTTTTGTGTTTATCTTTATATGTGAATGCACATTTACTGAGCTTGTATATGTTAAATCATATCTGGTTGTATTACACATGTTTTGAAAGAAGAAAACCACATGCACTCTTATGAACTTACATTGTGTGGCATAACTGCGAGATTTTTAGAAACAGTGCTATGTGAGATTTTGCATTGAAAATAATTTCAAAGTGAACTATTGTGTCGAAGTCGACTGTGTGCGCTGTTAGGAAAACAGGTAGGCTTCTTTATACCAAGAGGGGGGGAGGGGTAAATTGGTGTTGTTTCAAAAACAAAATCTTTTCGCAATATTGAAACAAAAGTATAAAGCTTTTTTATCTTTTCTTGAAATGCAAGTAATGAAAATTTCAATGCAACGGAAAAACACAGTTGATTGCTAGACAAATATAGTTGACCGAATTTAAAGAGTGTAGGGATAGAGAAAATCAAACACTGGTTTTGATACTAGTTCGACCAACAATGCCTACATCCAGTGTCCTTGCAACCTAGGAAGCAAATGCACTATAATGGTCGCGGTTTTTACAACAAGGAATTTATAGAAGCCTCACGCAAAAATATAAATCTCCTCTCTAACCCAAAACCAAAATATAGTTGCACAACAAAACCAGACTTGCAGCAAGAATCCCCTCTTCTGCAATCTAAACCCACGTCGAACAATCCTCAACGTGTAACCAGCACTCTTCATAGGATGCCAAGCCTATCATAGCAGACTTCACAGGTTGCCCAGCCTTCAATGAACGCAACAGTCTTCACAGGATGCCAAGGCTTCAAAGATCAATCAAGAAGCACCTTCTTCGTGTAGATAATGATCAAGAAGTCAACGCATTTGTCTTATCCCTTTGAATCTCTCTCAAGATAGATCACCACAGCCTTCTTGGAGAATTGTTGGAGCTATTAACATAGAGAATTCAATCTGAAAAAAGAAATGAAAATGTCAGTGCGTCAAAAGTCTCTGAACAAATCGTGTTCAGACTATTTATAGTTTTCTGTTCAACAGATTGTTTCTCAGTCGAATAGCCGCTAATCCAGTCGACTGTACTAAAATAGTTATAACAGACAATCAACACATAGGCACTCTGTCAACAAAAATCAACACACATTTATTACAGTTGACCAAGTCATCAAAGCATAACAGAATTGCAAAACAGATCAAAGATACAATTGAATGTACACATAACAAAGTCGACTGACACATGAAAAAACACTTTGAAATTCTTTTCAATCCAAAACGTCACAAAGCACTGATGTTTAAAACCGGTACAAAGGTTTTAGAATAGTCGAATCCATTAAAGGTGTATTCGACAATACTAGAACTTTGTCATACACTTATAAGTTCATAAAGGTACTTGTGACTTTTAACTTCGAAAACGTACTGTTATCAAAGACATTTTGTTACACATTGTCATACAAGCATGTTCCACAGATATATCACACAATTAACATAGGAACATACATCACTGTACATCAAAACATGTTCAACAGATATAACAACAAGTTCAGAACAAGAACATGTAAAACAACAACATGTGTACTGTTATTAAGCATTGTTTTGTCATCCTCAAAAACCAGATTGATATAGAGTTTGTGTTGTCAAAAATCTCAACAATCTCCCCCTTTTTTAATGATGCACAACCATGATTAATAACTCAACAATTTTTGTACAGTTCAACACAATATTTAGCATAAATCAAGCAGAAACAATATGAGACGTATGAGACAGAATATTCTCCCCCTTTCATAAAGCATTAATACTTGCTCTCATACTCTCATGAATATCTCTCCCCCTTTGTGCATTAACAAAAAAAGCAATGCTTCAGATATTTATGCTAATTTGAAATCAGAGATGGATTTGAAAAGTATGCAGTTTTCATAGTACAAAGATGCTCTCACAAACACAATTTCATC
Organism: Vigna radiata var. radiata; assembly: GCF_000741045.1. Classification (NCBI taxonomy): domain Eukaryota; kingdom Viridiplantae; phylum Streptophyta; class Magnoliopsida; order Fabales; family Fabaceae; genus Vigna; species Vigna radiata. Next base: position 13,267 of record NW_014543120.1, on the reverse strand, counting down.
ACAACACAAGATTAACTCCCCCTAGAATATAGATATGTGATCCAAAATGTGTAAACAATGATAATTCCCCTGTCATTATGCATGAGTAATAAAATCAATTCAAGTGCACAATGCAGTATCACGATTAATCAACAGTTTAAGCATGGACCTAATGATTGTTCTATAGTACATAGCATGTTGTGCTTACTGCATCCGCCCAAAAATATTTTGGCATATCTATGTCATTTAGCATAGTCCTTGCTAATTCTTCAAGGGCCCTGTTTTTTCTTTCAACAACTCCATTCTGTTGTGGAGTTCTTGGTGCAGAGAAATTATGCACGATTCCCATTTCAGCTAGATAATCATCAAATTCCTTATTCTGAAATTCTCCACCATGATCACTTCGAATAGCCTTTAACTTGAGATCCATTTCGTTTTGAACAGCAGCAGCAAATTTTTTAAAAACTTTAAGTGCATCATTTTTGGCTGCAATGAAGTAAGTCCATGTATATCTTGAATAATCATCCACAATGACTAACCCGTATGAATTTCCTCCGAGACTCTTTACTCTGGATGGTCCAAATAGATCCATATGCAGCAATTACAGTGGCTTCTTGGTTGACATTTCTCTTTTACTCTTAAATGGTTGTTTGGTTAACTTCCCCTTTTGGCAAGATCACATAACTAGTCAGTTTTAAACCGAATCTTGGGCAGACCACTTACCAACTTCTTGGAGACGAGCTTGTTTAGTTGACTCAAACTGATGTGAGCCAATCTTTTGTGCCATAGCCAAACATCTTCATCTTTAGTCATCAGACACACAACATATTCGAATGCGTTATCCGTGAAATCGATTAAGTAGATGTTGTTCACCCTTTTTCCAACAAGTAATAACTCATTTGTTGTCCTGTTGTTGATCAGACAGTATTTAGGTTTGAAAGTAATCTTTAATCCTTTGTCACACAACTTATTGATGCTAAGCAAATTGTGTTTCAACCCTTCAACAAGTTAAACATTTTTAATTTCATAAGATGAGGGAGCTTTTATTTTACCTATACCAATGATTCTTCCTTTTTTGTTGTCTCAATACGTGACATGACCAGAGGCTTTGTATGAAATATTTGAGAACTTTGTAGGATCTCTAGTCATATGTCTCGAACACCCGCTGTCGAGATACCATGTGGAACTTTTGAACTGTTGTTCCATATCAGGTTTGATAATTCTGGATTTGGACATCATATTCAGTTCTTCTTTATTTTTGACTTTCTTGGCATGAGCAGGATGATCTTGATTGTTCCTCTTTTTTAAGAAGTTTGTGAATTTTCTGTCCAACAAGATTGATTTCTGCATTTGGGAACAAGATTCTTCATCATGGGTTGCCTTGCATTCCAAGTTTCCTATTTCAAAGGTCTCAAAGAAACCATCAGTTACAGACTTTATGATGAGTCATTATTTCTTGAAATGTATTTAGTTTATTACACTTAAATAGACCAGGGAATTGTGTTTAATTGTCTGTTATTTCCCCATTTTCTGAATTCTGTTTCATTTGGTCAGAAATTCGTAATTGTGCTAATTTGGATTTTTTGAGCTGATTAAGCGCATTTCTGGTTGCAGGAAAGTTGTGGAAACATCATCTAGAGCATTGGGGTATGACGTGACACATTCAAAGGGTCAACATTTAGTCATTTAGATTCTAATTAAAGTTGTAGTTTCGTTTTCTAGAAGTCCTTAATTAGAATTAGGTGTTTTAGACCCTTTTAGGGGCAATTTTGTAAAAAAAACCCTTGTGTAGGACATGTGTCTTTTAGGTTAGGTTTTTAAATTAGTGTGGACCCCACCTAAGGGGAGCATTCTCTATTTTATGGGGTGAGAATACCGAGCCACCATTTGGGAGAGACTTTTACTCATGGTTTTGAACTTTTCTCTCCTAGGGTTTCATGTATGAACATGCTTTATGGACAGCTTGCTTGGTGCTTTGGATTTTGGCCATTTTCCATGAATGAGATGCAGATTTTCTTCTTCTCTTAACTTGCTCTTGGTTGTCTTAGCTTATTATTGGTGAAAAACCATTCATTTCTACTTCCATTTGCTTGTTCTTGATGTTTGAAGCTTGAGCTTTGGAGCTTGTCTTTGCATTTCCATGGTGATTGTTGGGTTTGAGTAACTTTATATTTTCGTTTTCCTCTTCCATTGCTGCAGTATCTCACGGTTTTTCTTTGCATTTTACTTGGTTGGATGATAATAATGGAGTTCTATGTGAGTTTTGGGTTGAAGAGAGCTTAAGTCGATGTGTGGGTGTTGTGATTTGGACTCTTTCTTCTTGTTTTTCGGTTTTGATGTTTGAAACAAGGATGGGACCAGATCTTGGGGTTGTTATTGTGGCTGGACAGAGATGGAATTGATGGCTTGGGATTTATTTTCGTTTTTGCAAAGAAACTTGAAGAAATGGAAGATTTGGTTGGGTTGAAGTAGCATATGTTTGGGTTTATTGTTCATGACTTGTTTTGAAGTTGATGCTTGGTTCCTTGGGGTGTATTCACGTTAATGTATGGTGAAGAAAAGGTTTTGAAGGGTTGTCTTGGTGGAGAAACCGAAATGGAGCATTGGAAGGGAGAGATAAGGTGCATTTAAGTTTTTAGCACTTTTGGACAAACACAAAAGATGCTTATTTTGACTAAGGGAATGTTTCCATTTTGAGATTTGTCTCTTGCACCAATTTCTACCGAGAATCACCTTGGATGGGAATGTTTTGTGTTTAATTTTCATTTTGCTTGGCTTACATGGCACATTGGAAGAAGCACCCTAAGTATCTTTCATTTACACCTTGGTTTGAAGCACTTTTTGTAGAATTTCCTTGCTAGTTCACGTGAATTGGTGTCTTGGAGTGTGGTGTCCAATTCTTTGCTGCATGGTTGGAGAGAGAGGACGGTTTTATAGTGTTTGGAAGACACATGCTTAATTTCTTGAAAAATGGTGTACATGGGAGAAGAAGTGAACAGATTTTGTGGCTTATTTAAGGTGAAATTGAAGTTTGACTTGGGTGCATAGTGACTCACGGCCATAGAGGTTTCCTAGACCATTTGGACTTTTAATTTATTTGTTAATTGCACCTTGGTTAACATAAATTTGCTAGGATTAAATTAGGCTTGTTGGTTTCTTTGGTTTTTAATTAATTGAGTTTAATGTGTTTGAGTTAGTGTTGAGTTTAATTATTTTCAACTGTGTTTGTTAATTTGTTTGAAACAGTGTTTGATGTTTGAATGTTGTCTAAGGTTTTTAATAGTTTTAGTTTAATTACCATGCTAGCTCAAATTAGTTTGTTTGCATCTGTGTATTTATTGAGTTCTTTAATTTTTGCAAAACCTTTTCAACCCCCCCCCCCATTTCATGTTAGACTCGATTCTCGAACCGCAAAATTGGTCTTTGGGAGACGACCTAGGGGTCCTTCCCTAGCTATACTGCATTTCTCATATGCAATCAAATTTGTATGAGTTGCGACAACTCATCAAATTTTGGCGCCGTTGCCGGGGACCAACGATTCAGTTTTGAGTCTTGTGTCTGTGTTGTGTGACTTGTGTTGTGTTGTGTTTGTGATAGTGTCGTTTTGCTATCTTGTGTTGTTTTCTGTGGTTTGAACTTTTTGTGCTATTGTTTCATGATTACAGGGTGTTGTGATTTAGTGTATGACTAGAGGAAATCCTAGATTCATACCACCCTTTGATCCTGAGATTGATAGGACTTTTCATAGGTTAGTTAGGCATTGTAGGAATTTGTCTCTAGAGTCTGTTTTTGAGTCTGTTCCATTGAATACTGTGCATCCCACTGTTGAGTACTTTGTGCATAGTGCATATACTACATCTGTTGCATCTAATCCTGATTCTGATTCTGATTTTGTTATTTTCCAAAATGAGAACAATATGGCATAACCTCCACCTCGTGAGAGGACTTTTAGGGAAATGACTGCCCCTGATTTTGATATTGAAAGCTTGTGCATCCAATATCCTGATGAGGACGTACCTTTTGTTCTCAAGACTGGACTGATCCATTTGTTGCCCAAGTTTCATGGTCTTGCAGGTGAGAGTCCACATAAGAATTTGAAGGAATTCCACATTGTCTGTTCCACCATGAAACCACAAGATGTTCCTGAAGATCACATCTTTTTGAAGGAATTCCCTCATTCATTGGAAAGTACTGCTAAGGATTGGTTATATGGTTTGGCGCCTAGATCCGTCACGAGATGGGTGATAATGGTCTAAAAACCGTTATTTTCATACTTAAGTTTGATAGTAAAACACAACCTTTGTGACTTAGAATGAGCTTTAAATCAGGTAAAACACTTAGTTGAGTCTCTTGAGAGTCAAAAGTTGATTTTAGCGATATTATGCTTGTTTTGCATTGTTTTGCAGGGTTTTTAGATGAATTGAAGATGGAAGTGAAGTAAGGTGGACTTAGACCCATGAAAGAAGGAGAGAAATGATGAAAAGAAGGGTCAAGCAAGCCGCTGAGCGCCAGAATGGTCCGCTGAGCGCTCAGAGCGATTAGAGGGAAACCGCTCAGCGGCAAAACTGACCGCTCAGCGGTCAGAGCGGCTAGAGGCAAACCGTTGAGCGGTCCGATTAGGCGCCTGGGCGGTTGTCTGTTTTTTTAGCTAGATTCTGTAAATCTTTCTGTTATCTATCTGTTATCTTTTTGGGCTTATATATAGCCCCATTGTGAATTAGATAAGGATTCTTTTGGCAGAGAGAATGTCCAGATCTATTCCACACACCTTAGAGGAGGTTCCTTGGATGCTTAGGCTCCATTCAACCAAGTTTAGGGTTATCTTTTTCATTCTTTCATTATTTTCATCTAGTTTCACCATGACAATGGTGAACTAAACCCTTTGTTGTTGGGGAACAATGTAATCTTTTGAAACTCTCATATATATTGAAATTCTTATTTA
>NW_014543120.1:3548-7506 GCF_000741045.1 Vigna radiata var. radiata | reverse complement strand
AAAATATTAACATGCAATAGAGATTGATTCAATTGACAAAAGGAAAACAATGGATGAATGGAGTTGTTGGGGGTTTACAATTTCATCTTATCTACACTCTCTTATTTACTCCTCTTGAATTATTAGTTTGATTAATTAATTGTCATGCAACTTTCTTAGCCTACCCTTAACCCGATCCCTCAGCGAAAANAGCCTAATACTAATTACTGGCTTGCTATCCCTAGCCTCCCCTAGCAATTAATACAGCCTTAAAGAGTAGAAGTTAAAAGCAATTGATCATCCTACCCCTATCCCTAGGTGGTATTGCAAAATCAAGGAATTACTCACCAGTTCATGACATTACTGTACGTCCCCGTATCAATAAAGACAAACATCAGTTATCGAATAAGTTAAACGATAAAGGCCTTAAGCACAGATGAGAACCCAACAATTAAACAATCAAAACATATGGAAACCATATAAATAATCAAGAGTTTCAATAAAAGAGAGTATCGAAAGATTACATTGTTTCCCCCAACAACAATAGGGTTTAGTTCACCATAGACATCGTGAAACTAGATGGAAAATGGAAGAAGAATGGAAAAGCAAACCCTAGAAAAGATGAAAAGGAGCCTAAGCATCCAAGAGATCCTCTCCATAGAGCAAAATTAGGTCTAGCCATTCTCCCCTGTCAAAAGAATAACTCTGAACTCGAAATAGGGGTATTCATAGGTGAGGAGCGCAACACAAAACAGGCGCAAGCCCAGCGGACCACCGCTCGACGGTTCAAGTGTGCCGCCTTGCGGTTTCCCATAAACCTTCAAACCGCCCGGCGGTAAGGGTCACCGCCCGGCGGTTTCCCTCGAAACCGCCCAGCGCCAACGTCAGTGCCTGCTCCTCGCCCTAGACCGCCCGGCGGTGTAAGTTGCCGCTGGGCAGTGCGTTGACTCTTCAAATCTTCAATTTTCTTCTCTTTTCTTGAGTCTACGGCTTTATCTTCAACTCCATTCTTTATTTTCTCATAAATGCTACAAAACAATGCAAAACAAGCATAACATCGCTATAAACAGCTTTTGACTCTCTACAGACTCATTTATTGAGTTTTGCTTGATTTTAAGCTCATTCCAAGTAGTAAAGGGCGTAATTAGGTCTAAAATGACATATGAAAATAACTGTTTTTCAACCTTCATCAACACCCCAAAATTGGAACTTTGCTTGTCCTCAAGCAAACAAAACAAAACAACACACAAAACAAAACTTGGGTTTATCCTCTTCCATCCAATGGTTCAACAATCCCAAAGTCCATGACAAAACTACTCAACTCAATATCCTCAGTGAAATCCAAAATAAGATGCATGCATGCTTTCAATCCAGAGATTGCACAACAGATGTTACACATTATGAATGACCAATCCACTAAGCAAGAATGTATTCATGAAAGTTAACAGTTCATACCAAGCAAGTGTTTCACTCAATCACTCAAGTGTTTAAGGTGACACTCCACTCTCTATTGTTCACAAGTCACCTGAAACAAAACTGCCATTCATCTCAAACAATCAACATCTTTACATGCAAATGTCATCAAAAGGACTTTTCCAAGGCTTGTAATGAGGTTGGGCTAACAAGAAAAATTGTTTTTTTCCGGAATACAAAGTCCTTGAGTTAAGAGAGCTATCAAAATATTTAACATTTTAAGCACAACTCTCTTCCTCACCAATCTCACTCATTCCCAACTTTTTCCCTTTTCTTTTTCTTTTGCCTTGAGCTTTTCTTCATGCTTTTCGTCTTTTCTTTTCTTTTTCTCATGAATTTTTCTTTTCACAACATTTGAGCTCAATGCTTCACAATTGCTTTTCGATTTTCCCCCCTACAACCCCAAACGTGAACCTTTTCATTGCATACATTTAAGCTCATCCCAACTCAAGGTAAATAATTTCAAGATAAGGGTTCACATCCTGTTTAAGGCTAAGGTTCAAAAAAGGTATAAAATTTCAAGCACTTTGGGTGAAAATTTGGCTAGAGAAGGGTTCTCAAAAATGGCCTTGATCATATTACATTCACATACAATTCAATCAATTATCAAGATTAAGGCAATATCATCCATGTTTTCCTGTGAACAATGCATACAACAATAAAAATTCTGTAGCTCAAAATCTCACGCACATGCTTCCTCCCACAAAATTCAATGAAGCATCCTACTTAGCATCATAACCACAATCATAATTTATCACACATCTATTTCACAAAATATCAACATGCATTACAACTCAATTCTCATCCACATCAAATAATCATCAAATAGCTCCATCATGCACATCAGTCAGTTAAACATTTTCAGAAAAGGTATTCAAGCCAAGGATACACACTAAAATTAAAATTCAACCTATTCTAGGAATTTAAAATGCAAAAGTGTAAGAAGAAAATCTAGGTTGTCTCCTAGTAGTGCTTGTTTAACGTCGCGAGCCTGACCTAAACCTGTTTGGCACTTGTCAGTAAGTGCACTTCCTTCCACCACCCATCAGTAGGTGTGCCTTCCTGGAATCCTTCAGTGGATTTTAAAAATTTTTAGCATCCCTCAGTAGATGCTACCCAAAAATTGTTCCAAAAATTCAAAAAGTACAAATTCCAACAAAAATAAAAAGTGCAAATAACTGAAAATGAAAATTGTTCCTAAAAATACAAAAATTGATTTCCAGCAAGTTCAACTCTTCTTCTTCACGTTGGGATCTTCATCATCCCACCGGCTCACTTTTCTTCGGTCCACCTTCTTGATCACTGTGGAATATGGTCTTCTAATTTCCACCATTCCAACTGGTTACTTCCTATACCCATCCGCCACTGTCAAGATCACTTTAGTGGGCTTTAATTATATCCCTCTCATCTTCTTAAAATCGCTGAGAGGCATCAGATTAATGCTTGATCCTGAATCAATCAATGTTTCTCCTAAATCTACATCATTTATGACGCAAGGAAGAGTCAAAGCTCTTGAATCCTCCAGTTTCTGCAGATGGTTCTTCTTCTTGGGTTTTGCCCACTGCTCCTGATTTTCTTCATGGCCCAGATCAAGTAACTTTCCCAAATAGTATTTGATCATCTCATCATATTCAGAAGTTTGCGCAGATGTTCTAGGATTAATGGGCTCCTTATCAAGAATATTACGAATTGCTTCTTTGATACCTTCCTTCTCTTTTTCACTTTCTGCTTTCTTCTCTTCGCAACTCTTATGCTCATTATGAATCCTCTCCTCCACTTCGTCCTTACTGCTTCCGATCTCAATTGTTTCCTCCTCTGGCTTCTTTTTTCTTCTTGTTTTAAAAACTTTGCACTCCTCCTTTGGGTTAACGTCAGTGTTAGCCCGAAATTGATTTTTCTCTGTGATTTCAACCCTCTTAGACAGTTGTCCAATCTGTGTCTCTAATGATCTAAAGATGGCCTGATCACTTGCTTGTTGAGACTCATAGACTTTCAGAAATTTATCAAATCTGTCAGTTAATTCTCTAACTGTCTCAGTCAAGCTACTTACCTGTTGCCATAAGGGAGAAGGTTGCTGCGGGAAGTTTCCTCGTTGTCCAGATGATGTATTCTGGTTCTGCCCAATAGAGGATGATTTTTCCAACCTTGGCTAGAATTTCCTTGGTTGAAATTTCCTTACTTGTATTGAAATTGGGCTCCCATATAATTAACATCCTGTTGCATCTCCTCGGTGAAAGCACATTGACCGTTGATATGGTCGTCACCGCATAAGTCGCTGTTGACAAATTGGCAAGTGTACCAAATTGTACAAGTAATATAAATAGTAAGACCAAGTATCGTTTTCCAAAGAGACTCGAATGACTTTCTCTTTCGCGTGAATTAAAATAATAAGACATGAAAATAAAAATTAATAAATTGGATTTGAGAACAAAAATATTAACATGCAAAATAAAGTTGATTCAATTGACAAAAGAAAACAATGGATGAATGGATGTTGTTGGGGGTT
>NW_014543120.1:0-2743 GCF_000741045.1 Vigna radiata var. radiata | reverse complement strand
CAAGAGTTTCAATAAAAGAGAGTATCAAAAGATTACATTGTTTCCCCCAACAACAATAGGGTTTAGTTCACCATAGACATGGTGAAACTAGATGAAAAATGGAAGAAGAATGGAANAGCAAACCCTAGAAAAGATGAAAAGGAGCCTAAGCATCCAAGAGATCCTCTCCAGAGAGCAAAATTAGGTTTAGTCGTTCTCCCCTATCAAAAGAATATTTCTGAACTCGAAATAGGGGTATTTAAAGGTGAGGAGCGCATCAGAAAACAGGCCCAAGCCCAGCGAGCCTCCACCCGGCGGTGTAAGTGTGCCGCTCGGCGGTTTGCCATAATCCTCCAAAACACCCGGCAGCAATCGCCACCGCCCGGCGGTTTCCCTCAGAACCGCCCAGCATCAATCGCCATGCCTACTCCTCGTCCTGGACCGCGGTTTAAGTGTGCCGCCGGGCGGTGCGTCGACTCCTCAAATCTTCATTTTTCTGCTCTTTTCTTGAGTCAACGACCTGTATCTTTAACTCCACTCTTCACTTTCTCAAAATAGCTACAAAACAATGCAAAACAAGCATAAAATCGCTAAAAACAGCTTTTATCTCTCTACAGACTCATTTATTGAGTTTTGCTTGATTCTAAGCTCATTCCAAGTAGTAAAGGGTGTAATTCGATCCAAATTGACATATGAAAATAGCTATTTTTCAACCTTCATCAACAACCCCAAACTTAGAACTTTACTTGTCCTCAAGCAAAACAAAACAAAACACACAAAACAAAACTTAGCTTCATACTTTTTCATCCAATGCCTCAACAGTCCCAAGGTACATGACAAAGCTACTCAAAGGTGAAAAGATGAAAAGGAGCCTAAGCATCCAAGAGATCCTCTCCAAAGTGCAAAATTAGGTCTGGTCGTTCTCCCCTGTCAAAAGAATATTTTTGAACTCGAAATTGGGGTATTTAAAGGTGAGGAGCGCATAAGAAAACAGGCCCAAGCCCAGCGAGCCACCTCCCGGCGGTTTAAGTGTGTCGCCCGGCGGTTTGCCATAATCCTCCAAACCACACGGCAACAATCGCCACTGCCCAGCGTCAATCGCCATGCCTACTCCTCGTCCTGGACCTCCTGACGGTTTAAGTGTGCCGCCGGGCGGTGCGTCGACTCTTCAAATCTTCATTTTTCTGCTCTTTTCTTGAGTCAACGACCTGTATCTTTAACTCCATTCTTCATTTTTGTCTCTCTATAGACTCATTTATTGAGTTTTGTTTGATTCTAAGCTCATTCCAAGTAGTAAAAGGTGTAATCTGGTCCAAATTGACATATGAAAATAGCTGTTTTTCAACCTTCATCAGTCGCAAAGTTGTTGTGCCTGCGAAATATTTCTAAGTTCCCTCGGAAGTTCGGAGAGGACCTTCGTCAACTTGTCTAGTTTCTAGCTAAGCAGGTGATTCTGAGCAGTTGCAGCATCTTCAGTAGGAAGATGCAAGAGTCCTCCTTTTTGTATGCCCCTCTCACTCTGTGACACTTCGTTTAAAGCCATCTCTTCAATCAAGTCATACGCCTCATCTTTCGTTTTTCTATTGATACTGCCTCCAGCTGAGGCATCTAACATCATTTTGGAATGAGCACGTAAACGTCTAAGGAACGCAAGCAAGTATGAAGTCTTATCGAACCCATGAACTGGGGTCGCGCTCAATAAACCTTTAAATTTGTCCCATGCTTGCCCGAGAGTTTCCTCCATCCCTTGCTTGAACGAAGAGATGTCCAACTTCCCTTGATTAATTTTTGGAATTGGGAAGAATTTAGTAACAAATTGTTGGACCACTGCCTCCCAAGTCCTAAACGTTCCTTCAGGGAAGGAATTCAACCAGTCCTTTGCGTTTCCTCCAAGAGAGAAAGGAAACAAACTATGTCTGACTCTGTCATCCGACACTCTAGTTATCTTAACCGTGTTGCAACTCTCACCAAAGATGGTCAAATGCTTGTNAGGATTTTCATTCGACAATTCATGGAATTGATTGTTCTGCACTAATTGAATGAGCGTCGGACTCATCACCATGCTGGTTGCGTTGTCAGTTGGAACCGCTATACTGTTGAAGTTTAAGGGGCCTACTGCATTTGCTGCGTTGATGAGTGGTTATTTCTTGAATTATATTTAGTTTATTGCACTTAAATAAACTAGGGAATTGTGTTTAATTGTCTGTTATTTCCCCATTTTCCGAATTCTGCTTAATTTGGTCGGAAATTTGTAATTGGGCTAATTTGGGTTTTCTGAGCTGATTAAGTGTATTTTGGTTGCAGGGAAATTTTGGGAAACATCAATTGGAGCATTAGGGATGGTGTCATAATTATTCAAGACTCAACATTTAGCCATTTTCATTTTTATAAAGTTGTATTTTCGCTTTTTTAGAAACCTTAATTAGATTAAGTGCATTTGGGCCCTTTTGTGGCAAATTTTGTAGAAGCCCAATGTGTGGGACACTTTGCACCAAAACCCAAGGTTTTTAGGAGGTGGACCCCACCTATTTTGTGAGTTGAACGGTATTTTCCTAGGGCATTGTCGAGACACATGACAACTCTCTTCATTCCACACTTTTTGCTTTGGCTTGCATGTATGAACTCTCTCTTGGGAGCCTTGGGTGCCATTTTCGTTTTTGAGCTTTAATGGAACAAGATCATGTTTTTCTTCTTCTATTGTTTGCAACAATGCTTGTTCTTGCTTGATGGAATGAAGCTCTACCATTTCTCTCTTTAGATTTTC
>NW_014543119.1:543671-544916 GCF_000741045.1 Vigna radiata var. radiata | reverse complement strand
CATAGGAAATGTATAAAAGGAAAACTTATGTTATATTAATAAAATACTTATACATGATAACTTTTTGGCAAGCATACTAAATCGTTACAAGTAATACAGTGGATAAGTAAAGTATCGTTCTCCCAAGGGACTTGTGCAACACATGACAATTCTTCCTTTTATAACTCAATTAGACATCAAAATACATAAAACGATACAAGAAACACAGTTGGTGTGCCAGGAATTGGTCTTTGACTAACATTACAGTAACATCCTGGATAAAATACGTTCTCTGTTCAAGCATTCACATAAGCGTATCTTGATTTAATTCCTTAAAGCAAGTTCTAAAATTATCTATTAAATTATTAATTCCTTAATTAATTCAACAGATAATTTTGCATTAAAATCAGATGTTTAGAATGACCAAAAGTACAGAAGCTATTCCTAGCATCGTTCCTTTTAGATTCTTTTCTTACGTTTCTGGTTCTAAAAATACTTCCCAGTACAAAAGAACCTTTAAAAAGAATTATACTTCCATATAATCTAAAGCAAGTCAAGAAAAGAACAAGAACAAAGACATATATTGCACAGGAAATTTACATTAATGTATCGTCATTCAACCAATTCCAATGAACAGAAAAACTAGTCTCTCCTAGACATCTAAAACGTACTCTTTACCGCAATTCCTTGCAGAAAGTGAAGTCTTGATGTCTTGAAGGGTCTCCTGATGGTCTTCTCCAGTTCTCTAGAGCGTTTTTCTATTTTTTCATGTCCGGAGATCATTTCTGCCTTTTCTGTGACGTCTTTTAAGAGCCACTTAACTTCCTTAATTCGCTCAGCGCACCAGAGTGTGTGCGCTGTGCGAATTTATTTTAATTGCTGCAATGTTATTCGCTGAGCGCACAAGTATGTGTGCGCTAGGCGAATTTCAAAATTTCCTTTTTTTCAACTTCTCTTATTCGCTCAACGCACAGGTCTTGGTGCGTTGTGCGAATCTATTTTTTCTGGCTCTGCGAATTTGGCTTGCGCTCTGCGAGAATTGGTTGACATATTCTCATTTATACATTTTTTCCTGCACAATAATTTACGTAACAATCTACTTCCTATTACAACATTTCACTGAGTAATAACATGAATAATTGCAAAATTGAGATCATTTATAAGTGTAAAAATAACTCATTTTCACACTTATCAATACAGAAATTGAAAATTCATACATAAAGATATGGATTCATCATATGTATATTCCCTCATCATGATCTGACC
>NW_014543119.1:538443-540336 GCF_000741045.1 Vigna radiata var. radiata | reverse complement strand
AATTATTTTTAACGACCAAAACCACAACAAATTCGACAAAAATGATCAAAGCCACAATAATTGTTAGCATGCAAAATAAAACGAAAAAATCATGCTGAAAAAAATAAAAAACGATGAAGGGCATCAAATACTTGGAATGGGCACAGAGAGAAGGACGACGCGACAATGGCACGGCGTAAAGGTGGTGCGTCAAAAATGGAAGATTAACGATTCTGATCGGTCAAAACTCTTCCCCAACGTCGAAAATGGCAAATGAACCGAACGAATTTGAGTTTAATCGGTGCAAAACGATGGAAAATGGAAGCAAAGGTGGTGCGTCGTTGACGGAGAAGAGGGATGCGTTTTCTGAAACTGTTTCACTATGGCAGGGACGACACTGTGCGTGAATTTTGTTTTTTTAACCTTCAGAAGAAAATCTGCCGCGATTCTACACTTAACCGCGACATAAAGGGGGAATATGCCGCGATTCTACACTTAACCGCGGCCTATTCATTTAAAAAAAATAATCCATAATGGCATTTTTGAATTTTTTTTAACTTATATGCCGCGGTTCAGCGCCCAACCGCGGCATATTCTCTGAAATTTTTAAAATTTACTCAGATCAGGGAATATGCCGCGGTTCTCTGACCAACCGCGGCCTATTCCCTAACGTTCAGAATCCCCCAACTACCTCCCAACTGCCTTTTGGGGAATGTCAGTAGGTAGCAGGGGGAATATGCCGCGGTTCTCTGACCAACCGTGGCCTATTCCCCCTGCTACCTGCTGACATTCCCCATCAGTCAGCCTTGCAATAAATTGGCAGGGGAATATGCCGCGGTTCTCTGACCAACCGCGGCATATTCCCCTGCCAATTTATTGCAAGGCTGACTGATGGGGCATGTCAGGAGGTTACAGGGGTATATGCCACGGTTAAGTGGGGAACTGCGGCATATAAGTTCGATTTATTTACAAAATTGCCACCGCGCAGCATTATGCTGCGGTTTCTGGGGAACCGTGGCATAATGTGCGCTATATAATCCTTTTTTTTACTAGTGAAAGATTAAGGAGACCACTTCAAAATGTTTGATTTACCTAAAGAGATTAATTTCTTCACTAATTTTGTAAAAGATGAGTTGGAATATTTAAGATCAATTCCAAATTGAACGTGCAATAAAAAATGAAATTGTGATATTGTAAAAATCATGGTCAAGTATAAAGATTTAAAGGGTTTTGGAGAGATATTTGGTGTTCTTAATGTTGAACAGGAATAGAAGTCTCAAGTCTCAAATGAATAAGTGGTGATGATTGAAGAATAAAGATGTTGAAGACGTGTTTTAGATCTTTACCTTTCTTTGAAGTGTTGTTTGAATCCTTTCACAGAAGGTATTTACAGGTTAATTTTTTCCAATACAACTACTATATAAAAGAAACTTAGAAAAATATATTTCAAAGAACAAAAGATTTTACTGTGTACATAATCGATTAAGCTATTGTATAATCAATAAACTATTCATGATCAATTACACAAATTAGCTTCCATATATAAATGTCGGATCATAGGGCAATGATAACACTAGTACAAAAATTATATTTTATGACGTACAAAAACGAACTATGACGTACATAGTTTTGTACGTTATAATAGGTGTACATATTTTATGACCTAGCAAAAATTTACGTTATCTGAACATATTATGACACTGTTTCTAAATTCAGTCCATCCATTTTTTTAATATGAATATTGGAGAAAATTATTTCGAATTGATATTGAGTAAAATTATCTATGTTCACATTCATTAGAATTATTTCTTTTAGAAATAGTGTCATAATATGTTCAGATAACGTAAATTTTTGCTACGTCATAAAATATGTAGACCTATTATAACGTACAAAACTATGTACGTCATAGTTCGT